>NW_018128430.1:23886-33508 GCF_001952655.1 Monopterus albus
TCTGCCAACTATGGCCATGAATGCTGCAATGGCCAGTATGACTGCTGGTATGAATTAGATTCTTGTCTCCCTTCTGCCTTGAGCGTTATCTTGAATTACAGTCTTATGCAAAAGTTTAGGCACCCCTTGATAAATAACAGATTTTGGTGATTTTTTATTTGAACAGATGTTAACACAGTTTCTCTTGGAAATGGAAAAAATGCACAATATTTTCTGCAAACAGTGATGCATAGTTACTTCTTATGCCATAAATTGAACAAAAATAAAAAATAAAAACATTATTATGGCATGGTGCAAAAGTTTGGGCACCCTAAGAGTTCCAGAGTCTCAAAGTCTCTCACAAGGTTTCAGACCTTAATCAGCTCATTAGATCTGATGCACAGCAACAGCTGTCATTGGTAAATGCCAATTTCAAAGCTGTACAAATACCTTGACTCTTCAAACCTTGTGCACACACTTGTGGACACCCAGCAACCATGGGTTCCTCTAAGCAGCTGTGTAAGACCCTGAAAATGAAAGTTATTGATGCCCACAATGCAGGAGAAGGCTACAAGAAGATAGCAAAGCGTTGTCAGCTTGCAGTTTCCACAGTAAGAAATGTAATTAAGAGATGGCAGATCAGGGGAACTGTGGAGGTCAAGATGAGATCTGGAAGACCAAGAAAACTCTCGGACAGAACTGCTCGTATGCTGGTCAGAAAGACAAATCAAAACCCCCATTTGACTGCAAAAAACCTGCAGGAAGATTTAGCAGACTCAGGAGTGGTGGTGCACCGTTCCACTGTGCAGCGATGCTTGCACAGACAAGGCCTTCATGGAAGAGTCAGCAGAAGAAAACCTTATCTGCGTCCCCATCATAAAATCCAACGTCTGAAGTATGCAACAGGACATCTACAGAAGCCCGATGCGTTTTGGAAACAAGTGCTGTGGACTGATGAAGTTAAAATAGAACTCTTTGGACACAATCAGCAAAGGCATGTTTGGAGAAAAAAAGGAGCAGCATTTCATGAAAAGAACACCTTGCCAACTATTAAGCATGGGGGTGGATCTATCATGCTCTGGGGTTGTGTTGCAGCCAGTGGCACAGGAAACATTGCACGGGTGGAGGGAAGAATGGATTCCACTAAATACCAGCAAATTCTGGAAGCAAACATCACACCATCTGTAAAAAAGCTGAAGCTGAAAAGAGGATGGCTTCTACAACAGGACAATGATCCTAAACATACCTCGAAATCCACTATGGAATACCTCAAGAGACGCAGGCTGAAGGTTTTGGAATGGCCATCACAGTCCCCTGATTTAAACATCATTGAAAATTTGTGGGTAGATCTTAAAAGAGCTGTGCATGCAAGACGACCAAAGAATATTACAGAACTAGAAGCCTTTTGCAAGGAAGAATGGGAGAAGATCCCAAGTACAAGAATTGAAAGACTTTTAGCTGGCTATGAAAAGCGTTTGCAAGCTGTGATATCTGCCAGAGGAGGTGTTACTAAGTACTGATTGTGTAGGGTGCCCAAACTTTTGCACCATGCCATAATAATGTTTTTATTTTTTATTTTTGTTCAATTTATGGCATAAGAAGTAACTATGCATCACTGTTTGCAGAAAATATTGTGCATTTTTTCCATTTCCAAGAGAAACTGTGTTAACATCTGTTCAAATAAAAAATCACCAAGATCTGTTATTTATCAAGGGGTGCCTAAACGTTTGCATAAGACTGTACTGATTCATCTAGACCTGATTTCATGAGGATTTATTTAACTTTATTGAATTTTTTGAGATTATACTGTTTGTTTGTTGAAACTGTTTTAGAGATGTGTTGATTCAACTTCAGAATCAGCTTTATTGGCCAGGAGTGTTGGACACACAAGGAATTTGACTCTGGTACAGTGTGTATGTGTAGTGTTTTTCCGTAAGGCAAGAAGTAGACAAGTTAACAGGATAAGACTGAGGGAACAAAAAAAAGAATGTGCAAACAAGAAAAAGTCATGGGTTAAGTGTTCATCAGAGTGATGGCCATGCGGAAAAAAACTGTCCTTGTGTCTGGTTGTTTTGGCATACAGTGATCTGTAGCGCCGTTCGGAGGGGAGGAGTTCAACCAGTTTGTGTCCAAGGTGGGAGGGGTCTGCATAAATCTTCTCTGCCCTCCTCTTGACTGTGAGGTATACAGGTCCTCCATGGAGGCCAGGCTGGCACCGACGACCCTTTCTGCAGTCCTGACTGTCCGCTGGAGACTGTTCCTGTCCTGTTTGGTTGCTGAGCCAAACCAGACAGTGATGGAAGAGCAGACAACAGACTTACTGGTTGATTGAACTAGCTAGTGGCCTTGAATTTTACTGACTTTTGTCCTGTTTTCTTTCTTTGTGTCTCTACAGCCACCATGACAGCTGCGTTGTCTAACATGGGCACTCTGTCTTCATTTCTCCCACTGCCCTCCATTACCAATAAGCCCCCTGCTCTTCCCGCACAGCCCAACACCACTGCTTTGGAGGAGCTGAAGAAGAAAGTAGCAAAGCAGGCCAACAGCATCAGCATTAAGGAGTTTACTGATGTAAGGGTACACAGCTTGTATTAGACATGTTAACCATGTATAATTTGTCAGCATTTCATTACACATAAAAAAAAAATTATTCGAGTGACTCTGTTATTGTGTTAAATGTAAACATGATTATAAATCTCATCTGTAACTAACATCCTAATAAAAAACCTAGGTCTGCCCCCTAATTGTTAAATAGGCGAGTCAGTAGTTGAGAGTCCTGTCAGTCTACTGAGACTGTGACACTGTCTGATGCATGAATGTACATTAAGGTCGGATCTGTTTAGAAAATTGCGGAACAAGGAAAAAATCACAACAAAACCCACTGGGACAAGCCACATAAAGAGGAGAGTTGTACTTTATGTGGTCTACTTTTACAGGAGAAAAGACTGTCAGAACAATGTGACTGGTTTTCCATAATGTCCAGTTTGTTTACCCCTCTCTGATCAAGTTCAGCGCACAGGCATGTAATGACTGTTTCTGCGACATGTATCCATTTGAATGGGACTAGAAAGCTAACAAAAATGCGAGGGGGAAACATTTCACTGAGGAATTATAAATAAGAGGAGTTGTTGGCAGTGCGAACTGGCACACATTAAACGCACAGTAACAACATGCATTGTGGTTAAATGATGAGAGAAGCTTAAACTTGTTGGTAAACTAGGCTATATCCATGTCTCAGAAATAAAAACTGCCTAAAGAGTATTGTTTCAACAGAAATACTTGTGTGTTGCCTGCCTTGTTATGATAAATCCATATGGCAGCCTGACTTTATATGCCGACAATTTAAATAGGCCACAATTTAAATACTGCATCATATGCAGCTGTCTTTTATTGTTTTTTTTTATGCTCAGAAATATGTTCATGTCACTCTTTTGCATTTAAATACTGATGTTATTGTGGTCACAATCATTACTGAAATTCATGCCAGTTGATTTTCTTACAGTCTATGCTATTCATATAAATATTTTAAAAAGAAAGAAAGAGAATGAATAGTCGAATATTCACACTGAAGAGCCAATTGACAATAATGCATTGGAATCCTCTGAAGCTTATTGATACTGATTCTAATGGTGCTTATCAATTCCAGTTCTTATCGCTTCCCTGTTTTTAATCCAAAATGGTGAAAATAGAAAAATAAATAAATAAAATAAAAATGTTATAGGCAGTACCTGAGACAGAGGCAATGTTTAAACTTTTTGTCTTTAGAAAATTTGGTGTTTAAATTAACCAAGCAACACGTAATGCCATTACCGCCCTGTGACACTTCTCAGCTGCCCCTGCTTCTACTGGAGGTGCAAGCAAGGTGCTGCTAGCGTTGGTTGATGACACACTCAGGCTTGGATTCCACAAGACACCGAACACTGTACAGTCTTTCAGATCAGCATCATGCTGCCTTAAATGCTGCTGTTGTTTTTTTTGTCCCATAGACAAGTTCTGGCAAGTAGCTATGTATGTCCTTGCAGATAATACTCAGCCTTTTTTGCAAGGGTTCACGTTTAGGAACTATAGATGACGATTAGGGTCACTGTAAAAAAAATGTATTCGAGTTGTGACTTTTGTCTCAGAATTCTGACCTTAAAATCAGAATTTCTGAGAAAAAAAGTGAGAACTTGGATTTTTTACAGTGGCGCTAATCCTCTTCCATAATGAGCATTTTGGATTCAGTTTTAATTTGAAACAGAGTTTTAATCCCCAACCCTAATAATTTACCAAATTGTGATATGGTAAAACGATATTGTTGGAAGACTACTTAATTTGCTGTGTGTATATGCTTGCAGAAATGCAAGATGATTGTGGACAGTAAAGGAGAACTACCAGTGGCAGTGCCTCATGTATCAGATGAAGAGGATGATGGGAAACCCTTTGGAGGATCAGCATTTCAAGAGCAAAAAGCCATCAGTTTCAACATCAATGTAACATCCACACATGGGCTATATGTACACTTGTATTATATGAATTTACCCATTGCAATGAATGACAGTTTCCTGTTAGTCTGACATTACCTCCTAATTACTGACAAAATGTAATCCTTAGAATATAAATACTCATTGTGACAGGATAGTCTGCAGTTATCCCCATTTTAGTATGTTTTTACAGATATATTGTGCTGTATTACTGCTTGAAATCTGATGCGCGTACATTAGATACTAAGAGAAACAAGGGATGCTGTAATCACATAGTGACCAATTTTTTGTAGTTATGTTTAAAGTGCCCATGGCATGCTCATTTTGCTTGTTTCCAGCCATTTAATGTTTAATCTTGGGTACCTCTAGATTAGCTTGGCACCCCACATAACTCCAAATAGTTTGTAACTGTTTCAGAATCAGAGAGCCAGAAAGCCTCTTCCTTTAAAGGAGAGGACAGTTCGTGAATGCGTACAGTTCTATTTGCCAGTGTCGTGTCACAAGTGGACAGCACAGCAAACTGTGACGGCATTAATTAATTTGAATTTCTCCTCCACAGATAGGTAAACAACAGTATATGTACAGATGAAAAGATATCTGTAACACTACAAAGTGGGTAATTGAGAAGCCCCATATTTTAACTGGCATAATGCAGACATAGTAACTTCTCCAGCCTTACAACAATTCCTTCTAACATTACAGAAACAATGCATTAAGAGACAGAATAACATTATGGGTTGTTAATCTGCTCGTTAACCAGCAACACATCACATACAGCAGACACACTGGCCTCAAGCAGTCAAAACGAACTGGTACTGTGCTCTGGGGGAATCCAGCATTGATGAGCTGATCACTAACCACTGCTGAGGTCTTCACTGCCCTGCTGCTTGTAGGTTAGACCCAATCAGGTCAGCGAGTCCCCTGTACAGGAACATTCCCAGACATGTAGTAGCCTCAGGCTCTGTGTTAATCTCCACACCCTCTGGTCACAGTACAGCAGGAGGAGGTAAAATATATGCACAAAACCAGGCGCAGTTGAAAAAAATTCCGCTTTTACAATGGCACTGGTGGATGTCTTTTTTTTTTTTTTTTTAACATAGGCTTTATTGAAAATGCACATAACAAACCAGGCAATATAACATTTTGCTAGTATGGTGGAGGCACTGGTGGATGTCAGGCAAGCTCACATGAACGCACAAGAGGCTGGATCTAATGCCCATTCAAGGAATTTCTTAAACTATCACGTAATGCTTAATTTTGTTAGAAAAATAGTATCACTTGCGAGAGTTTGCGAGACTTGTATAAACTGAGTTGCTTCTGCATAGAAATACTAGAACATATGAACACCTCATATTTTGAGCTTTAGGTCACGTCTAAGATGAAAATTCATCGTTGTAACATTGTAGATAAGTCAAAAAACAAGGAAAAGCATGCCATGGGCCCTTTAAAGGCATGATTATAATGGCAGCACAACAACTACCCTACATGGTATTTTGGTGCTGTGGGCAGACATCACTGATCTTTTGCCACTTTGGTGAGTTTATCAACAAAAGCAAAATAATTACTTCAAGCAAATGTGCAGAAATTCCCTCTGCAGCAGGACAAATTTGTTGACAGGTTGGCAGCCTCTATTTTTTTAAATGTGCCATTACATATGTGGTGATCATCCACTTTGTTTACCCTGATTAAATTACATGCAAATAATGCCAGACTGTTACACAGTAACACACACACACTTCTACACATCTTGATATTCTTTTAGTTATGTGGGGTTATAGTGTCTCACCAATCCTTTATGCC
Organism: Monopterus albus; assembly: GCF_001952655.1. Taxonomy (NCBI): domain Eukaryota; kingdom Metazoa; phylum Chordata; class Actinopteri; order Synbranchiformes; family Synbranchidae; genus Monopterus; species Monopterus albus. Next base: position 30,129 of record NW_018128430.1, read on the forward strand.
ATCGTTTCCATTCCAGTTTAAGAAAATCAGCTGTTTATGTTTTATTACTGTGTCATTGTGCTTGCTGACTAAAATATGACCCATAATCACGTTACAGTTATCAGTGATAATTTATAATTTCCTGCAGTGTAATACAGACACCATGATTTATTGTCTCTGTTGAATATTATTTGTATGTGGCTCATTAGAGCAAAATAAAAATGATTAACACTGTTTCCTTTCCTACCTTCCAGAACACAACTCTTCGTCCAGTGGTGCGTAGCGATGCAGGAATGGCAAAGGAGTTTCCTGTGTCTTCAGGATCCCAACATCGTAAAAAGGTCCAAATAAATGTGTATTAGGTCTGAATCTTGTAACATTATTTAAAAGTTTAGTTTTAAACTCTAGATACTTCACAATGGAAAAAGTTGAAGAGAGATGTTTCAGTAATTTAGCCTAGCTTTGCTGATATTAATGGGCTGGACAAAATAATAGAGACACCTGTCAGTATAATGCAGTACAGTTCAGTTCATACACGTGTCCATTCAGATGTGTGTTTTTCAGTTACCCTTTAAAACAATGTTTCATCAACCTAAACTTTATTTTGTGGTATTCACCAGGGCTCTATCTTGAGTCTGATTCTGTTAGCTTTGTACATGCTTGCTCTTGGGCAGATAAGTCAATGCACTGCTGCTATTGAGACAATATATACACATATATTCCTGTGCTGGCAGGATTAGTGCCTCTGTGCTGTCTTTCAGTCCAGCTTTGTCCAGCCACTGGTAGGATTTTTCGATATCGGCCACTTCTTCTACCTGATGGTGGTACATACTGTGCAGGGGTTTGTCCTTCCATGAGGGTTCCTGCTCTTCCTGCCCTTGTTCCTGTGGTTTCTGCTGCCTGAGGGTCATGATATCCACACTGTGACCTCTGACCCTTCAGCACGTGTTCAATGTTCCTGTGACAGTGAAACCACTGCTGTGAGCCAGCTCATAAATCAGTGAGGAAGGAACAAAGATTGGGGGGGCTGAACTTTGACACCCAGCTTGTTCCTAAGGATGCCGGGTATGGAAATACCCACACACCCAGCAGAATCTCACAGCAACTGCTCAGACGTGTGAATACTTGTGTGCATGTTCACAGGCAACTGCAGTGAGTGAACGCCTGTTAACGTGAAAAGCTCCACCTGTTAGACGCTCAGCAGCCACTTCCTGTCCAGCTGTGGACCGTATTTCAAGATGTTGAGGGCTTCCCTCAGGGTAAGAGTCAGTGCTTAGGCTTCGACTGTTTCAACAGCATGTAAATGACCATATTAGATATTCACACTGCACAGGAAGAGTTTTCGCTTGTTGCATGAAGAGAAGGATTGGGATTTGCAGACGATATAATGGTCACTGGTCTCATCCATGACAGCTACGAGCTGCTGTACAGACAGGAAGTCAGAAAGCTGGCCCTGTGATCCAGACGTAGTGACCTGGAACTGAACATACTCAAACTGGTGGAGATGGCAGTGGACTTCAGGAGCCCCCTCCATGGAGGACCTGTACACCTCACAGGCCAAAAGAAGGGCAGAGAAGATATCTGCAGACCCCTCACACCCTGGACACAAACTGTTTGAGCTCCTCCCCTCTGAATGGCGCTACAGGTCACATTATTTTACAAATAAAAATCTGAAAAGTGTGGCGTGCATATGTATTCAGCCCCCTTGAGTCAGTACTTTGTCGAAGCACCTTTCGCAGCAATTACAGCTGCAAGTCTTTTTGGGTATGTCTCTACCAGCTTTGCACATCTAGAGACTACAATTTTTGCCCATTCTTCTTTGCAAAGTAGCTCCAGTTCAGTCAGATTGGATGGAGAGTGTCTGTGAACAGCAATTTTCAAGTCTTGCCACAGATTCTCAATAGGATTTAGGTCTGGACTTTGACTGGGCCATTCTAACACATGAATATGCCTTGATCTAAACCAGTCCATTGTAGCTCTAGCTGTATGTTTAGGGTCGTTGTCCTGCTGGAAGGTGAACCTCTGCCCCAGTCCCAAGTCTTTTGCAGCATCTAACAGGTTTTCTTCCAGGATTGCCCTGTATTTAGCTCCATCCATCTTTCCATCAACTCTGACCAGCTTCCCTGTCCCTGCTGAAGAAAAGCATCCCCACAGCATGATGCTGCCACCACCATGTTTCATGGTGGGGATGGTGTGTTCAGGTTTCTGCCACACATAGTGTTTTGCATGTAGACCAAAATGTTTGATTTTGGTCTCATCTGATCAGAGCACCTTCTTCCACATGTTTGCTGTGTCCTCTACATGGCTTGTGGCAAACTGCAAATGGGACTTTTTGTTGATTTCTTTCAACAATGGCTTTCTTCTTGCCATTCTTCCATAAAAGCCAGATTTGTGGAGTACACGACTAAGCTGTCCTGTGGACAGATTGTCCCACCTGAGCTGAGGATCTCTGCAGCTCCTCCAGAGTTACCATGGGCCTCTTGGTTGCTTCTCTGATTAATGCTACCCTTGTCCAGCCCGTCAGTTTAGGTGGACGGCCATGTCTTGGTAGGTTTGCAGTTGTGCCATATGCTTTCCATTTTTGGATGATGGATTGAACAGTGCTCCGTAAGATGTTCAAAACTTGGAATATGTTTTTAGAACCTAATCCTGCTTTAAACTTCTCCACAACTTTATCCCTGATCTGTCTGGTGTGTTCCTTAGTCTTCATGATGCTGTTTGTTCACTAATGTTCTCTAACAAACCTCTGAGGCCATCACAGAACAGTTGTATTTATAGTGAGATTGAATTACACACTGATGGGCTCTATTTACTAACTTATGTGACCTCTGAAGGCAGTTGGTTGCACTGGATTTTATTTAGGGATATGAGAGTAAAGGGTCTTGTGCAGCCTCCCGCACAAAATCTAGTAATCATCACAATGGCAAACATTCAAGAGAGGGTCTCAAGTATCAAGAGCTGGACAGCACCAGGCCCTGACATGATCCACGCCTACTGGTTAAAGAAGCTAACTTCACTCCATGAGCACCTGGCGGGACAAATAAACCAGCTGGTAATGGATGGAACCCACACTGAGTGGTTAACTGAAGGCTGGACAGTCCTCATCCTGAAGGACCCTCAGAAGGGAGCAGTACCATCCAACTACCGCCCAATAACCTGTCTCTGCACAACATGGAAGCACCTGTCAGGAATCATAGCAGCTAAGATGAGCAGGCACATGGCTCAATACATGAGCAGCGCTCAGAAAGGAATTGGTAGTAATACCAGAGGAGCAAAGCACTAGCTACTGGTTGATAAAGTAGTTACTTGAGACTGCAAGACCAGGCATACCAACCTGTGCACTGCATGGATTGACTACAAGAAAGCCTATGACTCAGTGCGCACATGGATCCTGGAATGCT
>NW_018128430.1:33558-45740 GCF_001952655.1 Monopterus albus
GGAAAACAACCCTAGAGGCCAACTTCAAGCCAATTGCACAAGTCAACATCAAGTGCGGTATCTACCAAGGAGATGTTCTGTCCCCGCTGCTGTTCTGTATAGGCCTTAACTCGCTCAGCCAGATCATCACCAAAAGCGGTTACGGATACCAACTACAGAATGGAGCAACCATCAGCCACCTCCTCTACATGGATGACATCAAGCTGTATGCTAGGAGTGAACGAGACATCGACTCACTGATCCACACCACTAGGATCTACAGCCAGGACATCGGAATGTCATTCGGACTGGATAAGTGTGGTTGAATGCTAACAAGGAGAGGGAAGACAAGGAAGCTCCTTACAATGCACGGTGGGTTTCACCCCAAGTCCTGCATCCTGAGACTGTACACTAAGCAGAAGGAAGGAGGCTGAGGATTAATGAGTGTCAGAGACACTATCCAGGATGAAACCACAAAGATCCATGAATACATCAGGAAGGTGGCCCCAAGTGATGACATGCTTAGTGAACACCTCAGGTAGCAGAAACCAGAGGAACCAGAGAGAAGGAAGAGCAGGAACCCTCATGGAAGAACAAACCCCTGCATGGTATGTACCACCGTCAAATAGAAGATGTGGCTGATATCGAAAAACCCTACCAGTGGCTGGACAAAGCTGGACTGAAAGACAGCACAGAGGCACTAATCCTGGCAGCACAGGAACAGGCTCTAAGTACAAGTTCAATAGAGGCAGGGGTCTACCATACCAGAGAGGACCCCAGGTGCAGGTTGTGCAAAGACAATCCAAGACAATCCAACACATAACAGCGGGGTGCAAGATGCTACCAGGCAGGGCATACATGGAACACCATAACCAAGTGGCTGGCATAGTGTACAAAAACATCTGTGGCGAGTACAGGCTGGAAGTCCCAAAATCAAAATGGGATACACCTCCAAAGGTGGTTGAGAATGACCAAGCTAAGATCCTGTGGGACTTCCAGATACAAACTGACAAACTGGTAATGGCCAACCAACCGGCAAATACTTCTGTTCCTCACTGTATATGTTAGGGCTGGGCAAGGTAACTCGTTATTTTCGCGTTAACGGAATACTTCATTAACGCCGACAATTATTTTATCGCGCATTAACGCATTTTATTTTTATTATTATTATTTTGAAAGTCCGTTGCTCACTGGCTCTGAATACACATACAGACAAACCATGGGTCACAGGAGGGGTGGGATGTTGATCAGTACTGGCTTGAGATGGGCGTCACCACGTGTCTCAACCAATAAGAGCATTTGGGGTGGGCATAACACTGCTGCAGTGCTCATGTGAACTGGAACTGAATAGAACTGGCGGGGACACAAAAATGGAGAAAGGTAAAGGACTCTTATGTGGACATTTTCAATTTAAATCTCTTCCGCATGGCGGAGTTGATAGAACCAAAGTCATTTGTAGCCACTGCAAAGTTGAATTTTCTTATCACCGCAGTACTTCAAGTCTGAAGTATCATTTAAATGCAATACACACTGTTGATGCCAGCAAATCACCCACCCAAACAAACAGCGGAGGGAGGCTTCAACAGACTATGTTGGATGTAGTGTGTGGGAGAAGTATAGATAAACAAAAGCAAGCCAAGCTAACAAATGCTGTAGCTAAGTGGATAGCTACAAACTTCAGGCAGATTAGTATTGTGGAAGATGTCAGTCTGAGGAACGTTATTAGGATTGCAACGAATGATGGCACGTATGAGCCTTGATTGATATGCCTTTATATGAGCTTGATTACATAGTAGTAGAGTAATAGAGATTTGCTGCTACTGTGTAAAGGGAATGCTTCTGTTAAAAAGCACCTTATTTGTTTAAAGTGTTTTGCAAACCAAATGTTATTGCACTTTTGTTCATATAGTACTACTTTTAAAATACAGGTGCGCAATACACAACTTTTGAATTCATTATTGAATGCTGCGTGATCAATGCAGTTAATTGCGGTTAATCTCAGAAAAATCATGCAGTTAACGTGATTAAGGATTTTGGTCATTGCCCAGCACTAATATATATGTGTATATACACACACACATACACACACACCGATCAGGCATAACATTATGACCACTAGCAGGTGAAGTGAATAACACTGACTGTCTGTTACAGTGGCACCTGTCAGTGTGTGGGGTATATTAGGCAGCAAATGAACATTCAGTCCTCAAAGTTGATGTGTTGGAAGCAGGAAAGATGAGCAAGTGTAATAAGGATCTGAGTGACTTTGACAAGGGCCAAACTGTGATGATGAGATGACTGGGTCAGAGCATCTCCTACACTGCACAGCCAGTGTACAGCTTCTCCTTCAGGATCACTCCTACCCCATTTCTCTTCCTCTCCACACCATAATAAAACAGTTTGTATCCGCCTCCAATGCTATGCGCTTTGCTACCCTTCCACCTGGTCTCCTGCACACACAGTGTGCAGTGTGTACACTACCTTCCTTCTCTCCATCATGTCCGCCAGCTCTCTACCTTTCCCTGTCATTGTGCCAACGTTAAGAGTCCCTATTCTCAGACCTAAACTCCTGCCTTTCCTCTTCTCTCTCTGTCTACAAATCCTTCTACCTTCTCTCCTTCTTCAACCAACAGTAGTCCAATTTCCACCAGCACCCTGTAGGTCAACAGCAGTGGTGGCGGTAGTTAACCCGGGCTTTGACTGATCCGGTATGGAATTCGCACTGATGGTTCGCATGTTTAAATTTGGCATGTTTTTACGCCGGATGCCCTTCCTGACGCAACTCTCTCTATTTATCCGGGCTTGGGACTGGCACAGAAGTCACTGGCTTGCAACCCCTGTGGCTAGATTTGAGTGAATCAACCTCAATATCCTCCCTAAATGGGTAGCACATAAATGTAGAGACTGGTTCGAGTGAGGCAAAGTCTTGAAAGCATTTGTCAAACTCTGACCGACAGTTGTCAATCTGCTTTGTGTAGCGCGCAATGTCAAGTTGTGCACATGCTTTCCGTTGCGTCTCCAGCTCTGATGCAATGTTTTGGAAGTTCCCCAAAATGTTGCATTTTTTGTTTGAAAGCATGAACTAAGCTCATTATATTGACATGAGATCTACCGACACTACCTTTGCGATCGACCAGTTGATCGTGATCGACATATTGGGTAGCCCTGGTCTAAACAATTCTTTCTAACTTGTCCTCACGACCACAGATTTCACTCCTTCTACTTATGTTTTTGACTGAATTGTAGACACATCTGTGCTCTTCCTGGCAGTATAACTGTGGAAGCAAATGGATTCACAGAAGATGCACAGTGAGCTGCAGAGTGACACGAGTGCTGACCGACAGCTACATTGACTCCTGTGTAAACAGTATTAGGCAGGTGGTCATAATGTTATGCTTGATCTGTGTGTGTATATATATATATATATAAGATAAAACCTATTCAAGCCTGCTTTTCAAAGACGCAGGACACTGCCATATGCCATATAGCAGACCACCACTGACTTTGGTACGGAAGGGGGTTCGAACCTTAGGCAAGGCCCTTAATGCTATCTGCCTACCTAATCCGTAATGAGAGTTGGGAAAATAAGAGTCACAAGGTCCATGCCATGTGTTGAGGAACCAGGGCAACCTGATGAGAAGTGGGCTACTGGAACAAGACATTCATGGACAAGAGAGGAGAACAGGGAACTAGTGGAAGTTAGCCAGCTATCAGAACTGCAGAAAGGTGTGATGAAGAAAGGGGTAATTGCATGGCTTACGTCAGATGTTGTAAAACATTAGAGGATACGGCATTTAAATTTCAAAATATACCCAGAAATAAGGAAAAATACAAACAACACAATATCAACCAAACTGGGCCCTAAAAGAAGTCAATAAAAGATAAGGAAACTCCAAATACAGCAAAGTACTGCACAGTACCTCAAAAATAAAACAACTGACCTAACAAATGGCACAAATGGGGAACATATATACTGGCTGGCCAAACCAGTAAGACACACAGGGAATGGACAAAAACGCTAACTAAATAATCACCAAAATACACTGAACAGACATTCCACTAACAACTATTTTTCTATAGATGTAAAAATAAATCAATAAATAATAAATAAAGTTCTAACATAAACTACAAACAAATAATATATTTCTCCCAAACTTCCCCCTTTCCTGTATTGGGTACCTAGTGCAGTCCAGGCCTGGTGGGAGGTATTTAAACCTGCTGCTGCCTCAGTCCAATATTTTATTGTCCAGACCACCCCCATCCGTGGACTGGGAACACAGTAGCTCAAAAAGAAAATTTGCACACAGTAGCAATATAAAATTAACCAAATGTGCATGCTTCATTGATTAATTGTGTATGTCTAAACCTAATGTCAAGTCAAATGCCTAAAATCTACCTAAAATTTAAATTTACACACATGAACAAAAGACTGTTTTCTAACTAATTCCACTGCTGGTGGTAACTTAGGCCCTCACATGAAGACCAGGGCTGAGGCCTTTATACGGTCATTTCAAGCTTTAAGGATAACAATTTTAATAAATATACAGGTCTGGTGTTTTGTAATGAATGAAGAAACGTGTCACCCAGTGGTGCTTCCCTGATGTTTCTAATTGGTTTTGAATGACAGCAGAGATCCTGTGGATCAGATAGATAAGCTAATCCAGGTCCCATATTGACTGATGTAATTTTTATATAGTCAGATACTTGTCTACATTTAAAGTGCTACTGCAGCCCTACATAGTCAGTGGAAATCTTGGGTCCTCTGGTCAGGGATTGTTGGTTGTTCCTTACTCCAGGATCTAGATAAGACTGTAGCAAGCTTGTTGAGATTGCAGCTCCTCAACTCTGGACCTCCCACTTTTTTGGCTTTAAGATCTGTGGACCCTGTGGATGCCTTTAAAAAGCAGCTGAAGACTCACTTGTTTAGATTAGATACATTTTCATGGTTTTAGCATATCTTTTTATGTCTGTTGCTTTTATGTGACTCTTTATTATTGGCTCCTGAAAGGTGCATTATAAATAAACTTAGTTACAGGAACTGATAACCCATGATGTCGCCTGTAGGTAGAATTTGTTTTGAAAGTTTCTCTGTGCTCACATTCAATCTCTCTAGGAAGGTGAGGCACTGGGTGCCTATGGAGAATGGGTTCCAGTTGACAAAACAGCAGACAAACCTGCAGCTGCCCCCAGAAAGGTGCTAACCACTGTTCCCACAGCAACAACTACTTCATCATCAGGTGAAACAGAGGCAGAGGCTGTTGAACAGTCAGATAATGACAGTGTTTTTCCTGACCCAGTACTGCAGGTGAGCCTAAGTCTGAGTATTATGTATACAGTAGCAAGATAAATTTAGTGACCTCTTTGGAAATACCTGCATTTATTATGTCTGTTAAATATGAAAAAATATGTGAACCCCCTAGGATTGTTTGTTGACTTAAGCACATAGGTTGTTTATACATGTGACATAGATGAAGATCATCATATTTTATGGCCAATTAATGCAAGAAAACAAGTAATTCCAAAGAGTTTTTAAATATCTTTCCTTGTCACTGTATTCATATTCATTGGTTTTGTTATGATTAATTTCTTGAAAGCTTTTTTGGAATGTGCTGCAGGCATCAGAATTGGAGTGTTTTTTTTTTATTTTTATGAAGAATAAAAATAGTTGTCTCTCCAGTTTTATAGTGGTGCATCTGAATTTTGTAAGCTTCCTGCTAACAGCTTTTAAAAGGTTGTTTACTCAAGTTTGTCATAAATCTGAGAGTGTGCAGACACATACTCTGAGATTTTGCACCACGGTTTGTAAAAGTCAAGTCTGACATCAGATGAACTGTCTTTACCTTCTACATTTTCTCTCCCATCAAAACTGTTTTTCTGTCACCTCTGTTCTGTCTGTCTGCAGCCAGTAGATATCTCTCAGGCTGTGACTGAGAGAATCAGAGCTCAAAGGCGATTGGCTGAGAACCCCTATGACATCAGTGCCATCTGCATGCTCAGTCGAGCACAAGAGCAGGTATAACACTCATACTGTATCTTATACAGATGTGGCACAACAATAATAATCTCATGAGTTTCAAATTCATGTTGCCCAAGCTCAAACAAGGACTGTTTTTGTTTCCTAGCACCCTTTTCTGCCTCTCCACACTTCATACCAGTTTACATTCTTTATTTTATATCTTGCAATCAAAAAAGACTTTGTTTTGTACATTACTTGCCTGGAAAGACAGAATCCATTTCTTTTATTAACCACTGGCTTAAACTGCAGACTGAACATTTCAGCTAAAAGAAACAAAAAAAAACTAAAACAAAATTTGTAGCTGTCTAAAAGGAGAGAATTAAACATTTCCAGGAAACCTACTCTTGCTTTTGGTAGTTTCTTCAGAGTTTATCTCCTCAGTTCAGGCCTGACTGAGTAAATGTAATTTTGTCACAATGAGATACCAAGTTATGTCAGCATTTTCAATATCTTGAAAGACAAACATCAGGATTTTTTAATATTATAGTGACATTAGCTGCAGTTACATGAACAATAGCTATTCAATCAGACTGAAAGCTTTCTGGTTAGAGATTCCAGCCTAACTGTTTACAGGGACCTGCTCTTACTTTGTATCCCCCGCAATGATGCAGTGATCGCAGCGCCGCCCTGATTTGATCTTCCTGTTAATGTCCAGAACTGCTGGTGGATGAATATAGTAGGACCACTGGACCGAGCTGAGGAGCTTGGTTACATATTGATCAGTGTCCGTGTTTGTCACAGTAATAATTGCTATTTCGTTATGCCTACATGCTCAGACCTTATATGCCTTGAGACATTGTGCCACTGGCAGTTACTGCATTATGTCTACATCTTTTTCATTGTTAAATCATGGTTGTCAACTCTACGCTATAGATAAGAGACAGTTGCTCTCAGCCCACGTGGTAGCACATCATTTGGTGTATGTTATATTACACTACTATATAGCTGTTTTTGGTGGCCTGTTTTAATTTTAGTTTTAGTCTAGTCTTTGTGTGAAGCTGTCATTTTAGTTTTTATTAGTTTTAGTCACATTCATACTCTTTTTAGTCTAGTCAAGTTTCAGTCAACTAAAAGTCTGAGCATTTTAGTCTTATTTTAATCAGAATGATCCATGACTATTTTCATCTAGTTTTAGTTGATGAAAACTGATTACATTTTAGTCTAGTTTTAGTCAATGAAAATTGTATTTTAGTCTCTTTTTAGTAATGCAATTCTATTTAACCCAGTCAATATAGTATAAGTACCTAGTAGTATAGATGAAACCCAAAATTTTCTTTGAGCCAAACCCATTTCAAACAAGGTTATCTTATTATATTATTGTTACCTTATAGACTCAAGAATACATCCAATAAACATTTTGTGTGATTTTGTGGCCACATTTCTCCCCATCTTTTTCCACAAGAGACTCTGTTTTCTTTTCCACTTCTATGTAATGAAAGTTTTTCCAAATGTTGTTTCTTCTTTTTCTCTCAAAGAGGAACCCCAGCTGGCCGGCCATTGGTCCCTTTCTCTGCATCAGACTTAACTTTGTTTGTTGTCGTCTTCTAAATAATGCTGCGAGTGGGGCTTAAGGAAGTGACGTCGGCTGCGTCTGCGCAGTGCGACCTGATGCGACCCCTCAAGGGAGACATAGGAAACAGAAATACTGCAAAATAATAATAATAACTAAACGAGACAAAATAACATTATAACAGTTCGTTTTGTCTCGTTTTGGTCAATGAAAATGAAGAGACATTTTAGCATAGTTTATATTTTGTAAAGCACATTTATTCTGGTTTTTTCATCAATATTGCATTACACGTTTTATTATAGTCATCGTCACACAACCAGCATTTTTGTTGCGTCTCATCTCGTTTTCATCACGTGATAAAGGTTTGTTGATGATAATATTTAGTCATAATTTTCGTTGACGAAAGCAACATTACACTACTAGCTCATTATGTATCGGTTCTTAGTTCACAAAGCAGGTACTGCCCCTGACTTAAATAGTAGTTAGAGCAGAGCTCCTGGTCAGCTGGTTCTCAGCCAGGGAATTGCAGAATGGCCTGGAGGAAATTAAGAAGACAATTTTAAGTAAAATATGTTGCAAATGTCCTGTTTAAATAGGTGGATGCGTGGGCCCAGTCCAACACTGTTCCTGGCCTCTTTACTGGTTCAACTGGGGCCCAGGTCCTCAGCTCAGAGGAGCTGTCCACCAGCGGACCGCAAGCATGGCTGAAGAAGGTAAGATGCACACACGACATATACAAACAGGCATGTAAATCCACAGCAGTTGGAGTAGCTGCTACAAAAAATGAGCACAAACTTTTATGCTTGACTGTGTGCTGTAAACACGCCGACACAGACCTGTTCCTTTTGACATATGTTAGCACCAAGACTCACAAATTTCATAAATGATGACAAAATGCTAAAATGTAGCAACAACACATTAGAATTACTGTCAGCTATCCTACTGTGAGTCACTAGTTTTTCCTAAGGCAGGGGTTCTGAAACTTAATATTCAAAGGTCAAAGATTCAAGATTCAAAGATTTCTATTCAAGGTCAAAGGTCCAGAACAATTAGTGATAAGCAAATGACTTTTATTAAATTTGCATATAACTTACAAGCAACGTACACTCATGGACCACTTTATTAGGTACACCTGTATGGTTGTAGCCAAGTCAATGCAACACCTCCGCCTTAACATCTGTGTTTATGAAGCTCAAATGTTTCAGTTTTTAGTGAAATTGTCATAAATCTATAAATGTAATTGTATGTTTATTATTGATGTCATAGTTAAAGGAAGTGTTGTACTGGATTACATTATTGTCATGATTCGGTTCCGCTGTTTCCTGTCAGGCTTTTATTTTGATTCTACTTCCTGTTTTGTTTCACCATAGCTTAGGTCTTTTTACTTTCTTCCTTACTCAGATTAGTTTCACCTGCTCCTTATTATCCTGCACCTGTGTTCACCTCTATTTAGGCAGCATCCTCCCACAAGGACGCTGCCAGATTGTTCTAGACCCCAGCTCTGACTCTCCCGCATTTATACCTTGCCTGATTCTCTGTTTCTGACCTTGGATTACTGTTTTTGACCACCATGTTTTGCCTATGCCCCTCCAGTTTTTGATTGCCTGCAGTGTACCGACCTTCTGAGCTATTCCCCTTGACTTCTCGAGTTTGGATCTCCTGGCTATACCTGTCTACTGGCGCTGACCCTGGACTGTCTTATTGACCTGATTGTGTATCCCGGACTGTATATTGTTTGTGTAGTTGCTACAAGTAAAAAATCTTCAGCTATATCAGTTCGTCTGGTTTTATAATCGAGTCCACCACAAACACCATTTGGCATTCATACATGCCGATTCTGACACATTATATTTAGAAGTGTTCCTAATATTCTGACCCTCGCTTGTATGTAACCAGGGAGGACAACAATATAGAGACACCGCTGGTCAACTTTTCTTTTCTTTGTACATTTGGATAGTGACATCCTCACCACATTGGTGACGTAATGTGCAGAAGACGCCATGAACGTCTGTTAGGCGACCCTTGAGCTTTGCCACTTGTTGATGTTAAATGTTATACACTTGCCAGCTGTTAGTGTTGCCATGACAGTGATGTGGAAATGATTATGATTACGTTTAGCCTTTTTCTTGTGCCAGGATCGCTGTAATGATCACCAAATAGATTATATTCTACAAAACTAACAATTTATTGATAAGTATAAAACTTTTTTTTTTCAAAGTAGGAAACACACACTTGTAATTGCAATTGTATTATTGTGTTCCTAATACGAGGTGTGGGCTGGGTCTGGATTGACTTGCCAATGGAGTCTGGACTTTTAGAAGGACTGGCTCTAAGGGGTTACAAAATGTGGAAATACAGTATGTTGCTTTTCTTTTCTTTTCTTTTATGTTTGTTTGTGGTAATGAGTGGTCTTCATTTATTGACGTATTGTTTTTTACTTATTAAAAGTCTATACCACTAAATTTTTTCCAAAAAATGTCGTGCACTTGTGGGCGTGGTGAGCAAGGCTTTGTCTGGGTTTTACTTTCCTCCTTTTATCCCCTCATTCTGTTGATCTCTGTTTCTTTTTCTCTCTCTATTAGGACCAGTTCCTCAAAGCAGCTCCAGTATCAGGGGGTGTTGGGGAGCTCCTGATGAGAAAGATGGGCTGGAAGACAGGAGAGGGCCTAGGGAGGAATCGCGAGGGTACCGTGGAGCCAATCATAATTGACTTCAAGGTCGACCGCAAAGGTCTGAATCTGCAGCATACTGGATCATCAGCTTAGTGGTATAGATTTTATAAATCTTGACAACATATGCTTTACAAGGAGAGGATAGTGAAGGCAGACTGACTTTAGATGAGGGGTAAAAAATACACAAATTAGCAAAAAAGTATGCAAACCTTTTGTAATTAACTGGTTTTTAGCTATTGATTGGTCATAAAATAAGATTTTTTTATAAAGCATTTTGTCACAACCAGGCATCCATAGTTCACATCGTAGCTTTAGGAAGCAAGATGGGAGGAGCAAAGAGCACAAGAGCAAAGAGGAGGAGATTGTAGTGTTTTGTTTTGAGTCTCAAAATTGCTGGTCACAGATGCTCTCCATCCAATCTGACTGAACTGGAGCTACTTTGCAAAGAAGAATGGGCAAAAATTGCAGTCTCTATATGTGCAAAGCTGGTAGAGACATACCCCAAAAGACTTGCAGCTGTAATTGCAGCGAAAGGTGCTTCGACAAAGTATTGACTCAAGGGGGCTGAATACATATGCACCACTTGTTAAAAAGATAGGAGAGGAGTGTGTGGTGGAAATGACACAATCACAAACTGTTCAAATCTAACTGGGGGAACAGGTGGAGTATTGATTGTGCCAGCAGGTTTGGATGGAACAGGAAGAGATGTATTTCACAGACAACACACTGACACACCACAGTAGGAATACGGTCTGTTACTGTTCATTCTCATTATTAAGTGTCAGCACAATCCCACGTTCACTGGTCTCTGTCCAGCCGAGCAGGGGGGTTTTTTTGTACAACACCACCTTTAACTATGACCTTAACAATAAACATATAATTGGATTTATACATGTATGACAGTTTCACCAAAAACGGACACATTTTGAGCTTCATAAGGTCAAGGTCAAACTGTTTATTTGCCATATGCACATTTAGGATGTGTTTCCCTGTACAATGAGATTCTTACTTTGCCATCCACATGAATGCCACACAATACAAATGAAATATAAAGTAGATGAATATGTAACACAAAATCTAAGGCACTTTAAGCAGCAAATGCAGAGATATAATAAAAATATATAAGAATATAATAAGAGAATGTATGCTGCATAGGAGCAGCATGTGCAGCAGTCAACAGTCAATGTGCAATTATGCATTTGCAAACTGAGAATGTAAACAGTACAGGTTGTCGGTACATGACGTATTTCCTGGTAATAAACTCCTGTCACCTCCTTAGGAGTCTGATGGCAGAGGGAAAGAAAGAGTTTTTCTGTTTAGAGGTCCTGCATTTCAACTCCTGTACCCCCAGCCAGAGTGTAGGGATATGAACAGTTTGTACTGGGAGTGGGTGGGGTCCTTGAGGATGGAGGCAGCTTTCTTATGCATCCTGCTGTGGTAAATGCTCTGCAGAGAAGGCAGCGGAGTCCTGGTGATCTTCTCTGCAGTCTTCACCACTCTCTGCAGGCGCTTGCGGTCCATAGCAGTAGTGCTGCCATACCAGACAGTGATGCAGCTGGTCAGGATGCTCTCAACAATGCAGCTGTAGAAGTTGCTGAGGATCCTAGGTGACATGCTAAACCTCCTCAACCTCCTCAGGAAGTACAGCCACTGTTGGGCCTGCTTGACCAGCGGTGTGGTGTTGAGTGTCCAAGTGAGGTCCTCAATGATGTGGATGCCCAGGTATTTGAAGCTGAGTGGAATCTCCACTTCGAACCCCCAGATGAACAGTGGCTGATGAGTTCTCCTCTCTTTCCTCATGTCCACTATCATCTCCTTCGTCTTGTCCGTGTTGAGGGTGAGATTATTGTCCTTTCACCATGACACCAGACCGGCCCACTTCCCTCTTGTAGGCTGCTTCATCCCTGCAAGTGATGCAACCTATCACTGCAGTGTCATCCGCGAACTTTAGGATGATGTTGTCTTTGTGGGAATGGACACAGTAGTGGGTGAACAGGGTGGAGGG
>NW_018128430.1:45757-57756 GCF_001952655.1 Monopterus albus
ACATCCCTGTGGGGGATCCTGACAGTCTGGGGCCTGCCAGTCAGAAAGTTCAGGAGCCAGTCACAGAGGGTGGGGTACAGACCCAGTGTGGACAGCTTATGGGTGAGTTTGTGGAGGACAACTGTGTTGAAGGCAGATCGGTAGTCATTGAAGAGTATCCTGATGTAAGAGTCTCCATTTTGAGAAAGGGAATAGTGGAGGGCAGCCACGATGGCGTCTGAGGTGGCCCTGTTGGGCCGGTAGACATACTGCAGCGGGTCCAGGGTGTCCGGTATACTCTGGATGCGAGCCAGCACCACTCTCTCAAAACACTTCATGATTGGGGTGAGTGCCACTGGCCTGTAGTCATTCAGGCAGATGACCAGATTCTTCTTGGGAAGGAGGACGATGGTTGTGGTCTTAAAACAGGTGGGAATGATGCTCTGGCTGAGGGAGAGATTGAAGATGGTGGTGGGATCATCAGCCAGCTCCTTGGCACATGCCCTGAGAGCCCTCCCAGGGATGTTGTCCGGTCCTGCTGCTTTGTGGGGGTTGATCTTCCTCAGGACTGTGTGTACCTGGCCTGGTGAGACAGTTAGTGGAAAGGGGGTTGGGTGGCACAGTGTTGTCAATACAGGTACTAATTTACCCGGTCACATACTCAGCATCATCCTGTATGCTGACAGAAAAGTCCTCCAAGGTGGCTGCAGCTTTAAACACATCCCAGTCTGTCTGGGCGAAACAGCCCTGCAGGGTGTCTTCAGTCTCTGGGGTCCAGAGTTTAATTTGTTTGGTGACAGGGTTTGTTTGTTTCAGTCTTTGTAAGCTGGATACAGGAACAAAGAAATGTGGTCTGAGCATCCAAGGTGGGGGCAGGGTAAGGCCCTGTATGCACCACGTATGTTACTGTAAACATGATCTAGAGTGTTCTTGCCCCGGGTGGGAATGTTCACCTGTTGGTAATATTTAGGAAGTACAGTCCGTAAATTGCACTGGTTAAAGTCTCCTGCAGTGATAAATACAGCATCGGACTGATGATGTCATGGAGTTTGCTGAGAGCCGCAGAGGGATTAGCTCTTGGGCTAACATACACAGCAGCCAAAAACACAGCGCTATGCTCTCTTGCTAGATAAATAGGGCCGGCATTTCAGCAACGAAAAATTCACATCTGGCAAACAGTGCTGATAAACAGTCCATATATCTCTACACCACGAGTTATTGATAAACACACACACACCGCCTCCTTTTACCTTCCCCGAAGCTACAGTGCGGTCTCCCAGAGTGGGTCTGTAGCTGAATCACGGAATCTGGGACTTTGTCAGAAAGCCAGTCTCGGTGAGAATTAGAGCACAGCATTCTCTTAGTTCCTGTTGTGTTGTAATCCTAGCTCTTAAGCTTGTCTAGTTTGTTTTCCAGGGACTGTACGTTAGCTAGGAAGAGGCTAGGTAGTGGCGGATAGGTAGGCTTTTAGCCTAGCATGGACCCCTCCTCTCTTGCCCGGGTCGCTCTCCTGATTTCAGCCTGCTCGCTTGTGCCTGGTGCTCCGGGGGCTCCCTGAGGGTGATGGTGATTGTTGTTGTTGTTGCGGGAGCGGACAATGAGTTGTAGCTCCGGTGGTATGAAACCAGTAAATTCCCAGTGGCTGTGTGAGTTGGTGATGTCCAGCAATGCCTGTTTGTTGTATGTTAAACAGATGTTAATCATGATGCAATGATCCAGCCATCCATTCATCCATTTTCTTCCACTTATCCGATGACACTGCCCTGGCCAGGAGCATCTTGGGGTTCAGTGTCTTGCCCAAGGACAGTTAGACATGTGGACTGGGAAGAACGGGGATCAAACTGCCAACCTTACAGTTAGGGAATGAGCGCTTTCCCTCCTGAGCCACAGCTGCCCCTTAAGGCAGAGGTGTTGCAGTGAATTGCATACAATTGTACAGGTGTACCTAATAAAGTGGTCGTTGAGTGTATAGATGTTGGTACGGGGAACATGCAGGATAATGTCCAAGTGTACTTCCCCGGACTGGGGGAAGTGACGGTGGTGCGGTGGGTAGAGCAGTTGTCTCCCAACCAGAAGGTTGAAGGTTCGAATCTTGGTGCCGGCAGTCCACGTGTTGAAGTGTCCTTGGGTAAGACACTGAACCCCCTTGATGGTTAGAGCCATCGGTTGAGGGGGCGCCGCAGATGGCTGCCATCGGTTCTGTACCAGAAACAAATTCCTTATGTGTAACATACTTGGCCAATAAAATTGGTTCTGTACCGGAAACAAATTCCTTGTGTGTAACATACTTGATCAATAAAGGTGATTACCCTTATCCTATTATTTCCCACCCATGCCCTTTTCACATGCACACAGCCTACCCTAATGACCATGTCAGGACTTCACTTCTTTTCTGAAAGCAGTATAAGTAGCAGTGCTTATTACTTCTCTGTGTTACATCCTTCACTACAGTCTTGAAATATGCTTGTTTTCCCACCCTAGGTAGTGATGAGTACAGTGGGGAACAGTGGCCCATGCCTCACCTCAGCCTTCTGCAGCTTTGCCCTGATGCTGTAGAAATGGGTTTTTTCTTTCTGATGATTTGGGGCGTTACATCGGAAGATAAAACTATTCACTCGCATGCCTTGAAAATTTAAGTCCCCCTCTCAAGCCTCATCGTGCACGCATGGTGTGAGGCTACACTTACTGGTTCACAGTAGTAACTTATTATCACACTGCTGTCAATGCACAAGCCCATTCTGACTGATACATTCTGTTCTTTAGGGATGCAGTGTTATATTGATGACAAATAATGGCACTAATGCTAATGTTGGTAGAGATGATAATTTTTTTTTGTTTCAGGACTAGTTGCTGAAGGAGAGAAGCCACAGAAGCAGACAGGAGGACTGGTGGTAACCAAAGACCTAATGGGTAACATACACTCTAAACAGTCACACCATGTACAGTGAACATAAATCTCAGTAGAGTCCTGCAAAAATTTTGTAGCTGAAACCCCTTATCCTTGTTCCATTAACTTCCTTTCACATATGAAGCTGCTGAAATACTGTCAGCAGTGAGGGCCTCTTTGTTTACTGCAAAAAATACATGAGTAAATCTAACTAAAGGGTCATTTTTGAAAACAGGCGCTATGACAAAATTTATTGTACATGTTGACAAAAATTAATACATGATAACATGAAAGAGAAACATATAGAGAAATAAACTCATGACTGTCTTAATGTCAAGTCTTAGTCCCCGATGGCCATCTGCCACACACAATTCAGCTAGTGATTATTTAAAAAAGTATTCTCCACTGGCCAAAATAATCTCTTTTTCATACGCTGATTTAGCTGCTTAAATTACATTTAATAAGAAAGGTCCTGTATAAAATAAAGTTTTGTCTTTGTCAGTAATGTTCTATGATTCTAACAGTACAGTTCTTGGAAGAAACAGATTTATCAACTAAATTGTATATTTCACTGAGGATTCAGACAGGAAGTAGCAAGAACCCAAGTAACACATGGTGTTTTTTTTTAACTTACAATCTGACAGGGTTGTGGTTACATTATTAGTTGGTATTTTAATGACGTCTCTATTAGCTCCTGATGTAGACGGTGCTATTACCTTGTGGGTTTGTTTAAACAGCTAGGACAAACAACCGAAACATATAGATAGTATAGAGATATTTTAGAACACTATAACTGGCACACTGGCATTTATTTATGATTTCAGTCCAGTTACACTGGCAAGGAAAAGTACAACAGCTTCAAAATATATTCATGTTTTTGACACACTTTATTTAATATTTTATTTTTCCCATTGTTCTACACTGAAAAAACCTTAGAAAAAATCAACTGGACTTAGATTTCTAGAGTGAAGACGTTTCACCTCTCATCCAAGAGGCTTCATCAGTTCTGACTGACTGGTGTTGAGCCGGAGATATTTATCCCCCTCGGTAGTGTTTCAGTCCTTTGAAGGCCAACAATGTCCCTTAACGACTGAGTCGTTGCAGCCCAGTATCGGTGAGAGTCGTTACCTGTCTTTGAATCCTCCCCTGTCAACCGACGCCTATTGTCCTGGTGGGCATGTTTGGGCAGAGATCTCAAAACAGGATTGTAGATGGAAGACAAGTTGTGTCTTAGTCCACCACCCCTATTTAGTGAGGGGTGAAGCTATTTTTGTAAAAAATAGTTTACAAAAATAGCTTCCTTAACTCCTCTCTCAAACCAGCGATGTTCTCTGGAGAGGATCTGGACTTCACTGTCCTCAAAAGAATGTCCTTTGTCCTTCAGGTGGAGGTGGACTGCTGACTCTGGTCCACTCTGAAAAGTCTTCGATCTAGAAATTTAAGTCCAGTTGATTTTTTCTAAGGTTTTTTTCAGTTTACTATGACCTGGATGACTGAGAATCTGCACAGACATTGTTCTACACTACATCAATCTAATGAGTAATGACAAACTGAAAGTATGTTTGTAGAATTTTATCAAATTTTTATAATCACTGAAATATATTATGTAATGATCAGAGAGATTTTTTTTTGTCCAAAACCTGAAATTTTGTTGCCTCTCCAGGAGGTTTTTGGGGTAGCTAACTCCTCCTGACTTCACTGTAATTCAAGCACTGAACCAGATCAAAATTTTTCAAAATTTAAACATCAAAATTATACAGATTATACAGATAAAAGCGATCTTCACTTGGTTATGATGACAGTTTTGGTCTAAATGAATACAAATGACATGTATTGATATCCCTGGCTCTGTAGGATATTTGTGTGCCCCGTTCTCTTATTCTGCCCTTTCATCTGTGAACAGGGAAGCACCCGGTGTCTGCTCTCATTGAGTTGTGTAACAAGAGACGGATCATGCAGCCAGACTTTATTATGGTTCATCACAGTGGTCCTGACCACCGCAAAAATTTCCTCTTTAAGGTGGGTCATTTTGATTTTGTCCGTCAGGTTCACTCCCTTTTACTAACTAGCTACATGATCGATCTTTGACGTTTGTCCACAATGTAAAAATTATCTGCATTTCTTAATCTAAACTGTATAATATTAGATTCGAAGAAATGCAAATTTGTTGAATTTTATTGTACTTTTGCATTTGAAAAAAGATTAAGAGTCTGCAGCCATGATAGCATCTCCAGGAGCCTGTACTGAGGCACAGCACAGCTTTGAGCTAAATGCTAATATCAGCATCATAACATGGTTCCAAAGACTAATATGTTGATACTGGGCAGGTATAATGGTTACCATCTTCAACATGTTAGAATGTTAGCTTCCTAACATTTGTCATATAGTGTTAAACACAAAGTACAGTTGAAGGAGACTGGAACGTCAGTTTTGCAAGTAGACACCTAAGAATTGGACATCCTTGGGTGCTAGAGGAAAAGTTAAGGGCTCACCAAAGTCAATAGGTGGAAACTGTATGAAGGCCACAATATGCTAACCCCTGGACATAGGAATAAAGCTTAACCTCTCCCACTAAGATGGCATATTTGGAACATATTAAAGCTCCAAACACTGCTTGAGGCTGTAAGACAGAGATATTCACTCAGTAATTGACTACCATGAACCTGCAAACAGAGTTCCCTGCAGACCCCCTTTCATGTTATTAATTCAGGATAAGACCCCAAAGCTCCCAAATGATAACAACCTGCAGTTATTGTGGCAGCTACCTCCTTAAACCCTCAGATGTTACTGTACTGAGAAACTTTTATAAACCAGTACACTCTGGCTCTTTGAGGAAGTGTTAAATTTAGTCTGAAATAACCAATGAAAGCCGTGTCACTGTACACTTAAGACCATATTTGTTTTGCACAGTATTTAGTTGACATAAGATGTTAAGGATAGGATATTTAAAGAATAGTATGTATTATGTAACAAGTAAACAACTTGATATTTTAGATAAACCCTTTTCTGATGTATCTGTCTAAAATTATTTTAGCAGTTCAATCTTGGCCTTCTCAACCCTGTGAACTGTTATGCAACCTCAGACACTCACTAAGACTTGGGTAATCACACTCACTGGGAATTGTGCAATATGTGCAACTTTAACAATTACCATTTAAAAGTGTAAACCCACTAAAATCATAAGAATGTCAATAACATCAAACTTGACTCAATAACCACAGAGAGTATTAAACCTTTTCAGGAATTTTATATAGAAGATTAACAGAGCTACAGCAAAGCAACAAGCAATAAAATATAAACCTTAAAATCATCATTAATTGTCTTGATTTGCTTACAATCTAAATAAACCAACTGCTATTACTAAACATAATTCTAAAATGATAATACTGATTAAAATTATTATGGTTGAGCTAAGCTCTTGTTCTGAACAACAAAGATTTTTCTCACAATCAGGCTCTCAGCTGGCTCTGGGTAGGGCGGTGGCGGATTGGGCAATCATTTGTTCCTCATTTTCCTTTTTGCCATGATTCAAGCCTTCATAAGGAAAAGGATTTATAAACAAAAATATCAAAGCTCATCCAGTTCAATCCTCAAAATTCTCAAAGAGAGAAATACGACAAATTCAGATAAACAATGTTTTTTTTGGTCAAATCTTCTGTGACTCAGGAAAGCATAAAAGACATGAAAATGTCTATAAACCCTCTTCTTTTGGTCCAAATCTTCATAAAGACATGAAAATGTCTAAAACTGTCTTCTTTTCAAGCCATCCTTTCCCCACTAGGCCAATCATCTTTGAAGCAGGAATTCAGTTTCCCTGCTGTGAGGCTTTGCCACAGTTTCATTGTCCCTCGTCGGCATGCATCTTCCTCCTCTGACAGGCCGAACGCCTGTGTCCAAGCACCCAGAAAAGGTGCTCTCTCTCCCTTGTTGGCATGCATCTCACTCCCACAGGCCGAACGCCTGTGTCCAAGCGCCCACAAAAGGGGCTCTTTCTCTCTCGTCAGCATGCATCTCACTCCAACAGGCTGAACACCTGTGTCCAAGCACCCAGAAAAGGGGCTCTTTTTCCCTCGTCGGCATGCATCTCACTCCCATAGGCGTGCCCCAGAGGGGCTCCTCTTCACAGACTGCCCCCCGCAGTCCTCGGTCTCCTGGAAGTCAGATGGTCAAACGGACAGAGCCTCCAGCTGCAGCCATGGAAAGACTCTCCGTTCCTCTTTTTGCCTGGCTTTTTATATGGTTCTGGTCAGTAGCCTTTGTCCTCTCATCCAACCAGATGTTGCAGTTTGCAGTTAATACCTTATTTGGCGTGCAAAATCATATTGTTCTGAAGTATTGCATATTTTTTACTGTCAGTCCAAGCCTACTGCTTGTAACTGGCCTCCGCCCCACTGTGATCCAGCCTTGGATTCTACTTCCTCTTTTCTAGAAAACTAAACCATCTCAGTACGTAACAAAAATACAAGAAACTCACATCTGACTGAAATATCAAAATTCCATCATTGCTTTTAACAGAACAATCAGAATTAGAATCAGAATCAGAATCTGCTTTATTGTCCTTGTACACACAAGGAATTTGACTCTGGTACATCGGCTCTCAATGTGCAAACAGTAAACCAACATAAGGCTGTGTAATATAACAAAAATAAGCAATATAAACAGACAGTAACAATGCAGACAACAAAGGAATGTTCACTGAAATTAGATAAATAGGGATAAAACAGAGTACTTAAGAACTAGAGACCTGTATGGGTCTGTATAATCTGTACAATGTATATACACAGGTATTGCACTGAGGTTTATTGTCCAATCATATAGTCATTGGTTAAGCGTTCATCAGTGACAGCCAGGGAGAAGAAACTGTCCCTGTTCCTGGTTGTCTTGGTGCACAGTGACCTGTAATGCCACCCAGAGGGGAGGAGTTCAAACAGATTGTGTCCGGGGTGTGAGGGGTCAGCAGTGATCCGCTCCACCCTCCTTTTGACCCGTGTGGTGTATTGGTCCTCCATGGAGGGCAGGCTCACACCAATGACCTTTTCTGCAGTCCTGACTGTTCGCTGAAGTCTGTACTTGTCCTGTTTGGTTGCTGAGCCAAACCAGACAGTGATGGAGGTGCAGAGGACAGACTTGATGATTCCTCTGCAGAACTGTATCAGCAAGTCCTGGGGCAGGTCAAACTTCCTGAGCTGGCGCAGGAAGTACATCCTCTGCTGTGCCTTCTTGGTGATGGTCCTGATGTTGGACATCCACTTCAGGTCCTGGGAGATACTGGAGCCCAGGAACTTGTAGGACTTTACTGCTGATACAGTGCTGTCAAGTACAATGAGGGGGGGTATGGTGGGGGGGCTCTTCCTGAAGTCCACTGTCATCTCCACTGTTTTGAGCGTGTTCAGTTCCAGGTTGTTGCGACTACACCACAGGACCAGCTGCTCAACCTCCCATCTGTAGGCTGACTCATCACCGTCTCGGATGAGACCATTGACTGTTGTATCATCAGCAAACTTAAGGAGCTTGACAGAGGGGTCCTTCGAGATGCAGTCATTGGTGCAGAGTGAAAACAGCAGAGGGGAGAGCACACATCCCTGGGGGGTGCCTGTGCTTATTGTCCGGGTGCTGGATGTGGTTTTCCCCAGCCTCGCCTGCTGCTTCCTGTCTGTCAGAAAGCACATAATCCACTGACAGGTGGGGGCAGGTACAGCGAGCTGGGTCAGCTTGGAGTGGAGGATGTCCGGGATGATGGTGTTGAATGCTGAGCTGAAGTCCACAAAGAGGGCCTGTGCATAGGTCCCTGGGGAGTCTAGGTGTTGCAGGATGTAATGCAGTGTCATGTTCACTGCATTGTCCACTGACCTGTTTGCCCCGTAGGCAAACTGCAGGGGTCTAGCAGGGGGTCTACGATGTCCTTCAGGTGGGCCAACACCAGTTTTTCAAAGCACTTCATAACTACAGATGTCAGGGCGACAGGTCTGCAGTCATTCCAGACTGAATGACTGGAATGATGGTGTAGTGTTTGAAGCAGGAGGGGATTTCACACAGCTCTAGTGACCTGTTGAAGATAAGTGCTGAGTGGTGAAGATGGAGCCAGCTGATCAGTGCACACTTTCAGGCAGGAGGGTGTCACACCATCTGGGCCTGGTCCCTTTCTGATCTTTTGTCTTTTAAGGATAAGGGTAATCACCTTTATTGGCCAAGTATGTTACACACAAGGAATTTGTCTCCAGTACAGAACCGATGGCAGCCATCTGCGGCGCCACCTCAACCGATGGCTCTAACCATTGGGGGCAACGGGGGGTTCAGTGTCTTGCCCAAGGACACTAGACCCGTGGACTGGAGGCACTGAGATTCGAACCTTCAACCTTCTGGTTGGGAGATGACTGCTCTACCCACTGCACCACGGTCGCCACGCCTTAAAGAGGCCACGCATGTAATTTTCACAGATCGTTAGAGGTGGGGGGCTGGAGGAAAGGATGTTGATTGTCAGGGGAGCAGCTGCTGGGTCTGAAGTGGGGAGGGTGAGGGGGGAGTGATGATTGTCAAACCTGCAGTAGAACACATTCAGGTCGTCTGCCAGTTGACAGTCCTCCACAGCAGGTGGGAGGGTTTTCTATAGCCAGTGATGGTTTTCAGGCTTCCCCACACAGACGAGGGGTCGTTGGCTGAAACCTGAGCTTTCAGCTTCTCAGAGTAGCTCCTCTTTGTTGCTCTGATCTCCCTTGTCAGTGTGTTCATGGCCTGGCTGTACAGAGTCCTGTCCCCACTTCTGCCTCCTCTTTGGCATGACAAAGCTGCTTGAATCTGGCTGTGAACCAGGGCTTCTTGTGTGTATGTGTGCACGTGCACATGGTAGCATGCTTTGTTTGGTGTGTTTGTTAGATTACACTACCAGCTCATTATGTATCAGGGCTTGTTGTTATATGTGCAGAAGGACTTGTTGGGCACGCACACATCCTCACAAAAGCTGATATAAGATGTCATGGTGTCATTGAGTTCATCCAGGTCTGTAGCTGCAGTCTCAAATACACTCCAATCTGTGCAGTCCAGCTCTTCACTGTTTTGATTACAGGCTTCGCAGCTTTGAAACCCGGTATTCGAATTGCGCTGTCCACGATCGAGTCACTGATCCAGATCTTTGTGAAGCACAAAGCAGCAGAGCATGCAAAGTCAGAGTTTGTCCTGTTGACGAGAAGAATTTCATCCATTTTGTTGACCAGGGAGCGGAGATTAGGCAGGTGAATAGATGGGAGTGAGGTCCATGTTCCCCTCTGTTGTAACCGCACCTAAGCGCCAGAGCATTTTCAACGCCGGCGGCAGGTGCCGTATATCGCTGCTGCCCCCCGATCAGAATGTCCATACTGCATTCTTCGTTCACAAAAAACGGAGGAAGGTAATTTGGTGTGAGTTCTCTGATATCTAACGGTTGTTCTCTGGTAAAAGTAATCTGGGATGAGTTGCAAAAGACCAAGAAAACAAAGAAAAACAACAAACACAAGAGTGCGAGTGACCACGGTCGCCATAGCTATCGGCACTGGAAGTACAAAATGTTTGTAATTACACACTGATTTCACACAAAACTATCAATGCCTTAAAATCTAAACATAATTCTTTATATTTTGAATACTTTACTTAACTAAACATGGATTGTCATTGATAATCTAGAAAAGCCATTCAGGTATCAACATGTTCAGCTCTTGAATGACATTCCTGCCCTGCTTGTATTTATTCCATCTCATCCTTCAGATTATTCAACAAAGAATTGCAACAATTTCTTCTCAACTATTTCAACAAAGACCTTCAGCCATTTCTTCGCATCCTTCAGCTGTGTCAGCACTTGATTTCAGGCAATTTCAAGGCGATCCTTCAGCTCGTTAGCATCTGTCATGGCTAGAATGTGATACCGACTAAATTAATTTCAGACAAATCATCCCCATTTAAGTAATCATTTAATATTACAATTATTCTGAACAGAGTAGTAGTTAAATAGTTAGGGAACAGAGAACAGAATCACTCCTCCTGCAATGGAATAGGTACAGTATTAAATAAGATTATCACAGCACCAGTCAGTCTTGGTCACAGGGTCCCCCCGGCCGGCCGGGTCCAAGCTCACTCTCACAACTGCTGCACCATCCTTTTCTTCTTCTCTACACCTTTTTGCCTCACTGTTTTATCCACAGCTTTCTTTAGGCTGTTACGTCAATTTCCAAACTTAGCTTCCTGTCTCCAGTTTTAGGAGACAACACCCTGAGATGTACCCAAAACAGGAAACATCTTGACCAAATTATATAAGGTCATTGCTCACCCTTACATAACTATTACAAATAATATCTATATATGAACTACATACTATTCTATTACATATTGCCTCTGGACTGGTAACTTGTTTGTTTTTAACCACTACCTTCCCTCCTCCCGTAGTCTTTAGACTACGGGACTTCTAAACTCTACAAGAAAACAAACAAGTACCACAAAAGCAAAGAGGAAACTGAAAATATGAACATTCAGTCCCATCCCCTACACCCTGTTCACCCACGACTGTGTCGCCTCCCACAAAGACAACATCATCCTGAAGTTCGCGGACGACATCGCAGTGATAGGTTGCATCACTGGCGGGGACGAAGCAGCCTACAAGAGGAAAGTGGGCTGGTCTGGTGTCATGGTGCAAGGACAATAATCTCACCCTCAACATGGACAAGACGAAGGAGATGATAGTGGACATGAGGAAAGAGAGGGGATATCATCGGCCGCTGTTCATCCGGGGGCTCGAAGTGGAGAGTCTTTGAACAAATTCTACAACTATTAAAATGCCTCCAAGAGGGAAAAGAGCTAATAAATCAGAAGTGAATGAGGATGTTGAAGCAGAAGAGGATTATATTTCAGCAGCGCAAGTAACAGAGATGTTGAGTCAGCAGAAGCGGATGTACACCGCACTGTTGAGCCAACAACAGGACAACTTCAAAGGCTTTGTGCAACTACTTATGGAGACAAATAACAAGAGACTCGACGACATGACCAGAGAAATACAGGAGATAAAAACGAGTTTGCAATTTACCCAGCGAGATGTGGATGTGATTAAAGCAGCCATGGGTGAACAGAAAATACAAACCAAGGAAACAAGGGATGATGTCTACAAAACTTG
>NW_018128430.1:58643-60854 GCF_001952655.1 Monopterus albus
TTGTTATAAGAGAGTGGAGAAAATGTCAAGGGTGGTGGATAATTTGCTGGAGTGTGTGACTGTAGAAATACTTGTGGAAAAAAAGAAAAATGTTGTAATAAGCTGTATTTATAGAGCACCTGGAGCCAGCATAGAAAAATTTAATGACTGGATGGAAGAAAATTACTTGACAATAAGTCATAAATTAATGTTCATATGTGGTGACTTCAATATAGATTTGTTAAATCCTAACAAGCACACAGGAACTGAGGAGTTTATTAACACAATATATAGATGCAGTTTATACCCAAAAATTACAAAACCAAGTAGAGTAACAACCCAGCATGCAACACTAATAGATAATATACTTACCAATGTTACTGACAGCAAAATGGCAAGTGGATTACTTATAAATGATATTAGTGATCATCTACCAGTATTTGTGGTTTATGAGGGCCAGTATAGAAAAGAGAAGCCAAAAACAAATCTATTTCGGATGCCTCCTGGGCGCCATCCTAAGGAGGTGTTCCGGGCATGTCCCACCGGGAGGAGGCCCCAGGGAAGACCCAGGACACGCTGGAGGGACTATGTCTCTCGGCTGGGCTGGGAACGCCGCGGCATTCCCCCGGAGGAGCGGGAGGAATTGTCTGGAGAGAGGGAAGTCTGGGCATCTTTGCTTAGACTGCTGCCCCCGCGACCCAGTTCCGGATAAGTGGAGGAAAATGGATAGATGGATGGATGGTTATCCACATCCAGACCAATACACCACTCCTCGGCTTTTCTCTTTGTCTTTTTCCCCCACAGTCATTTGGCTTTTTTTGTGCAGCCAGAACCACAATGTCACGTTCCAGACACCAGCACTTGCAGCTCAGCAGTTTTTTTCCTTGCTCTGGAACTGCAGGAAATAGAGTTTGAAAAACTCTGCATGACTCACACTGTTTTTATTGTTGTCCCAGTGATGAATACTTAAGAGGGGGACCCCGCCCCTTGTTCATAGATCCCCATGCCCCAGGGTTGACCTGTTGACCCTGGGCCAGTCTGCCATGAGACCACTTGGTACATCTGTCTATCACATGGCCCCACTTCCCACAGTGGAAGCACCTGTTTTATCAGATGGAGCAAAGTAGAGCACCTCCCCTTTTGCCACCTCCCTGCACTCATGGTCTGTCTTTATCTCTTCTTCCTGTACAAACTTCACAATCTGATTATGAATCTCACTTAAGTGTCTAGAAATTTTACCAGAAAGCTTTAATGCTTTTAAATATATGTCAAGCAAATCAACAATTTCATCTTCCTGCTCAAACCTGGCAGCCTCCATCAGTTCATCAGCTGATTCTCTACCATACTGGGCTGTTTTTTCACTCATCATTTCAGTATGACCACTAAATAATAAAGACAGCATGTTCTCGTTCACATTTGCAAACACGCTTTGCAGATTTATCTTTAGCCTCATAATTAATTATCAGCATTTACATCTCAGCACACAAATGTTTATCAAATGTTACGTCTGAGAGCCAGAATACCGACAAGTGTCGCGTTCTCCTGTTCCACTTTTGAGATAATTTATAAATTTCCTCCGCCAGCAAAGAATTTTTATTCCCAATCACTATGACTGGAGACGTCATAGTTATCATTTCAGATGCCATAACTCTGTCTTATGCAGTTATGTCTTTCACAATACACCTGTTTTTGACTGTGATCAACTAAATTGAAGGAATGTCTAAATGTAAAACATGCAACTGACAACAAAGCTAATTATTTCAGAATGCTATTTTAAGCTCATTGTTTTAACTCAAATTAGATTATATTCACTTCCTTATCATTACTCATGTGCCAGTACAAGGCACTGAAAGTGATTTGATTTGATTTGATTTGATTTATTTATTCTTTCAAACATGTAACAACAGTCAGTATGTAATCACACATAATTCCAGACATGTCCACAAAAATATTTTCAATTTACTTATACCTAGTACATGCTTGAACGGAGTAGGAAGAAGTTAGACTTATCTAGTCCTACCCCCTAACATCATCTTATCATCATTGGTTTGCAAGCAGTATTACTACATGGATACATATTCTACATCCGCATTCCTGTCAGATTAATCATTAAGCCTGTTCTTGCATATGTCTTGATTGACACATACCTTTATATCTGTGTTTAAACTCATCAATATTCTTACTGCTTTTTATGTCCACACTTAAATTATTCCATAGTTTTACTCCACTTAT
>NW_018128430.1:64101-67320 GCF_001952655.1 Monopterus albus
TGTTAGATTCTAACCTCTTTGTTAGAAATTAACCCAATTCTTTTGTTGGAAGCACGAGAAGTGACGACAGGAGAGGACTGTTTAAAATCAGCGGAAAGTTTACTGCATGTTTGATCACAGGTAGGCCTTACAGTGCTGGGATCAGAGAGACAGAGCTCCCGCAGGCGTTCCATCCACTGACCTCGAATTAAGGTCTTACAACACATTTTATTTTCTTGGGCTGCTCTGCACTCAACAAAGGTACAACGATTCATGCATTGTAATCCTATTGGTCATTTGGTGTGAGCAGGAGCTCACACCTCCTTGCTGGAAGGTGATCTACACTAGGTGTCTGTGTGTGTGTGTGTGTGTGTGTGTCTCAGGTGGTGAGCCCCCGGCCTCTGCAGGGCATCCCAAGACAAAGCAAAGCTTGGAATATGCTAAGTGGGTCAAGGTGTGATTGTAAAACAGGCCTTTGCTAAAATGTAAATAGGCTGTCTGGTCTCAAAGAGATGCAGACATCTAGTCTCTACACAGAAGTTACAGCATTCAAAGTGGGCAGATTCTACTTGATTCTCATCAATACAATTGAAAGATGTATAAGCAAGGAATATAAATGTATTAAGAATAGCCAAAGCTCAGTAGTTCTGGACAATCATAAATACAGCTGTAATATGCATAAACAAGATAAAGGTATGAAAGGTAACTAAAGGGAACTAAAGGTGTTAGAAGTAACTAAAGCTGATAAAGTAACTAGAGTCTATAAGACTCAATTCTTACAACGCACACACAAACAGAGTGGACCGTACCCAAAAAGAAAAACTGCGCAGTATATAACGCAATATGTATTCAATATATTTTTAGCATATCTACAGCCTGTATAAACCATTAATGTAACACAATATATATTTTTCTTGTACAAACATTTTCACATTTGATAAGACATGAAGCAATTTACAACACAGATACTCAGCCTATATTCAAACACACCTTTAAGCCCAGACTGTTATATTTTTACACAAAGCGCTTTAAGTTGGCTTTCACTATAGTTGGCCAACAAAACCGTATCACCGGGCCCCAAAAGGCAGGCCAGCCTCGGTCCAACTGACCAGGTCCGTCGGAAACCCAGCGTCATACCCCTCGCAGTTAAACTAATTCAATTTGTACTCTCCAATCGGGACTGCGAGGACGCAAGTCGTCTGCTTCTACAGAAACTAATATAATGCAGAGCGGCAGCTGCCCCAAGCAGCTCTCGCTCTATTTGTTTGTTTTCTAGGTTTTCTGTGTTGCTTTTTGTGCTATGTTGCTTTCCCGTAAACTTTTGGGGTGTTGGGCTACTAGGAATACAAGTTTTATTGCGTTTGCATTATATTTTTATACTTTTTACGAGGTTTTGAGTCTGCCTGGGGAGGACTCTGTTTGCCAACAGTCGGCCGTCAAGACCAGCAGTCCTTCCGAGCTCCTTGTGGTGAGCTGCTGGGGATTTCCCACGGGGATGCGAGGTGGTGCGACGGGAGAGGTGGGACTGCAGGGCTGGAGTGAGGCGCTGGGGGAGGAAACAGAGGTATGGGCCATGTTTGCCATCGGTCTGCTCCCCTCTGAGATGAATGGAGGGAGCTAGCCACGCTGGCGGAGCTGCAACGGGGGTGTGGAAAAAGCGGCCCTACGTGCTTCACCGAGAGTCCTGGATCTGTGGTCTGTGGTGACGGTTCTTCACAAATCCCCAGGCCAGCTCTGCTGCTACGTGCAGGTGCACGCAAAACACCATGTCTCAGCAGCAGACAACACCAGCAGGCTCAAATCATTCATTTATTAGGTTTTTGGTCAACAAGCAAAATTAGAATTGCAATTATTTTACACAAAAAGCATGAAACATAAGGGTGCAGACACACAGAACTGCTCATGAGGAGGGTAAGAGGCGGAGCATGCAGCTCTGTCCAACATTCACTTCCACTTTGTGTTTGACCGGCGAAAGTGAGATTTTTCCCATCCCCCTTTAAAAACAACAGGTAGCAGATGCAGCACTAAGCACATTAAAGCAACAAGCTACTCTTCCCTCATGAATCGACCACAGCAACAAAAAAAAACCCCTACCATTTTAATAGTAGGTTGTAACTACAAGTGCAATAGCCAATGTTCAACAGTCATGTACTACTAATATTAAAAAATATGTATTCATACAAACAAGTCAATACCCACATGACCCTTTACTCTCCAGACTATGACAGCTTGATAAAAACACGACTATAAACTATTAAACACACAAGCTTCAAAGATTAGAGACCTCATAAACATCAGGCTTTAATAACTATAGCAACTATAAAACCACATTAGTATTATTATCATCATTATTATTATTTATTATTATACCTACAACCTCACCTCCACCATCACATGGAGGTACACACGCACGCACGCACCTCTACAGACGCAGTTAAAAGACTCGCATTTACGCTGTTAGAATCTAACCTCTTTGTTAGAAATTAACCCAATTCTTTTGTTGGAAGCACGAGAAGTGACGACAGGAGAGGACTGTTTAAAATCAGCGGAAAGTTTACTGCATGTTTGATCACAGGTAGGCCTTACAGTGCTGGGATCAGAGAGACAGCGCTCCCGCAGGAGTTCCATCCACTGACCCCTACCCATACTCCACACTAATGGACATAAATTTAATATAAAAAAATACTGAGTATTCTGAATATATATATTTAGAAGAACATTCATTATGATTATTATTATTATTATTGAGTATATCTTTTTATTACCATTTTTTTATAAAGTATTTTAAACTGTGGTAATGAAGTAGCCATTTTTATTTCATCAGGAAAACTATTCCACAACTGAACACCTTTATTAGATGGGCAGTTACTACTTAATTTAGTTCTACAATATGGTTTGTTAAACATATATGTCTCTCTAAGGTCATAATTACTTTCCCTTACGCTGAACATAGCTTGCAAAGACTGAGGGAGGGTTTGTTGTTTTGCCTTATAAATAAGTTTAGCAATACTCAAGTCTACCAAGTCATAAAATTTTAATGTTTTCAACTGAATAAACAAAGGATTTGTTGGGGTATTATATGGAGAATGTATAATTAATCTGATGACCTTTTTTGTAATAAACAGACTGGAGCAGTTCTAGATTTACAGACATGGACAAAATTGTTGGTACCCTTCTGTTAAACAAAGAGAAACTCACAATGGTCACTGAAATAACGTGAAACTGACAAAAGTAATAATA
>NW_018128430.1:70711-86376 GCF_001952655.1 Monopterus albus
AGTAAATGTACTTAGTTATTTTCCAAAACTACTGTGTTGTTGGTGTGGACTGTAATATAAAAAGGTGTTTCTGTGAAAAATGACCTGGGAGAACTGGGAGATCCTTTGTCAGGAGCCTTACATATATAAGCTTTAGCTGTACTTTAGTATTTTGTCAGCATTGTACAGTAGCTGAATAAACCTTTGTGAAGTTAGGCCTACATTGCACTACCTGCAGTAATTTTTACAGTGCCTTGCGAAAGTATTCGGCCCCCTTGAACTTTGCGACCTTTTGCCACATTTCAGGCTTCAAACATAAAGATATAAAACTGTAATTTTTTGTGAAGAATCAACAACAAGTGGGACACAATCATGAAGTGGAACGAAATTTATTGGATATTTCAAACTTTTTTAACAAATAAAAAACTGAATAATTGGGCGTGCAAAATTATTCAGCCCCTTTACTTTCAGTGCAGCAAACTCTCTCCAGAAGTTCAGTGAGGATCTCTGAATGATCCAATGTTGACCTAAATGACTAATGATGATAAATAGAATCCACCTGTGTGTAATCAAGTCTCCGTATAAATGCACCTGCACTGTGATAGTCTCAGAGGTCTGTTTAAAGCGCAGAGAGCATCATGAAGAACAAGGAACACACCAGGCAGGTCCGAGATACTGTTGTGGAGAAGTTTAAAGCCGGATTTGGATACAAAAAGATTTCCCAAGCTTTAAACATCCCAAGGAGCACTGTGCAAGTGATAATATTGAAATGGAAGGAGTATCAGACCACTGCAAATCTACCAAGACCTGGCCGTCCCTCTAAACTTTCAGCTCATACAAGGAGAAGACTGATCAGAGATGCAGCCAAGAGGCCCATGATCACTCTGGATGAACTGCAGAGATCTACAGCTGAGGTGGGAGACTCTGTCCATAGGACAACAATCAGTCGTATACTGCACAAATCTGGCCTTTATGGAAGAGTGGCAAGAAGAAAGCCATTTCTTAAAGATATCCATAAAAAGTGTCGTTTAAAGTTTGCCACAAGCCACCTGGGAGACGCACCAAACATGTGGAAGAAGGTGCTCTGGTCAGATGAAACCAAAATCGAACTTTTTGGCAACAATGCAAAACGTTATGTTTGGCGTAAAAGCAACACAGCTCATCACCCTGAACACACCATCCCCATTGTCAAACATGGTGGTGGCAGCATCGTGGTTTGGGCCTGCTTTTCTTCAGCAGGGACAGGGAAGATGGTTAAAATTGATGGGAAGATGGATGGAGCCAAATACAGGACCATTCTGGAAGGAAACCTGATGGAGTCTGCAAAAGACCTGAGACTGGGATGGAGATTTGTCTTCCAACAAGACAATGATCCAAAACATAAAGCAAAATCTACAATGGAATGGTTCACAAATAAACATATCCAGGTGTTAGAATGGCCAAGTCAAAGTCCAGACCTGAATCCAATCGAGAATCTGTGGAAAGAACTGACAACTGCTGTTCACAAACGCTCTCCATCCAATCTCACTGAGCTCGAGCTGTTTTGCAAGGAGGCATGGGCAAAAATTTCAGTCTCTCGATGTGCAAAACTGATAGAGACATACCCCAAGCGACTTACAGCTGTAATCGCAGCAAAAGGTGGCGCTACCAAGTATTAACTTAAGGGGGCTGAATAATTTTGCACGCCCAGTTTTTCAGTTTTTTATTTGTTAAAAAAGTTTGAAATATCCAATAAATTTCGTTCCACTTCATGATTGTGTCCCACTTGTTGTTGATTCTTCACAAAAAATTACAGTTTTATATCTTTATGTTTGAAGCCTGAAATGTGGCAAAAGGTCGCAAAGTTCAAGGGGGCCGAATACTTTCGCAAGGCACTGTAATTATCCAGCCTTTTAACAAAAAACTTTTCTAATATTTTGGAAAATTGTGAAAGCGAAGAAATGGGCCTATAATTAGAAAACAAATGCTTGTCACCACCTCTGTGTAGCGGGAGAACTTTGGCTATTTTCATTTCACTTGGAAAGATACCAGTTTTGAATGACTGGTTACAAATGAAGGTAAAGGGCTGAACAATAATATGCATTATTCTCCTAACTATAAACATATCCAACCCATTTTTATTTATCTTTTTTTTTTTTTTTGCAATATCAAAATTTTTTATATTTCATCTTTGTTGGTTGGGCTTAAAAAAAGTTAGAGCCCTTATGAATAGACTCAATATTTATGGATTTGTTTTGTGGATGCAGTGTTTTATTTGCTAAAGTAGAACAAAATAATCAAACTCATTTACACTTTTGTTAATATTATTTATTATAAATATATTATTTTTAATAAAATGACTTGGATACTCACCCCTATATTGTCTTTTATTTATTACACTATTTAGTACTTTCCATGTTCCTTGTATATTTTGTCTATGTTCCATCAATAATTTTGTATAGTATTCTTTTTTACAGTTTCTAATTATATTTACCTTTTTTTTTCTTATATTCTTTATATTTATTTTCAGCATCTGTTCTAAATTTCAAACATTTTCGATATTTTTCTTTTTGCATGCTTTTATGATACCTTTAGTAAACCAAGGTTTCTGTATCTTATTATTGACTTTAACTGCTTTAAGTGGACAGCGTTTATCATATATTTTTAATATTTTTTTCAGGAAATTATCATAGGCCTCAATTGGGTTTTCATAATTCTATCCCAATTTTGCCTGCTCAATTTCTCTTTAAATACTTCTATTGTTTCTGGTGTTCTGTGTCTCACAATTCTGGATTCATATGTTGGCCTGGAGTGTACTTTAAATACATTTTGGTAAACTGCAAAAACAGGTAGATGGTCACTAATATCGGTTATTAAAAGCCCTACGTCATTAGTGAAAATATTATCTATTAATGTTGCTGTTGCTGTTGTTATCCTACTTGGTTTTACTATAACTGGAAATAATGTACAGTTATAGAAGGTGTTAATAAAATCTGTGGTTCTTTTATGTTCTCCAGGATTAAGCAGGTTAACATTAAAGTCCCCACAGACAATAGGTCCTGTTTCCACTTTGCCTTTGATATGAATTCATTAAAGGTTTCAAGTGGTGAACCAGGAGTCCTATACATACAACTGACAATTACATTTTTTCATTTTTCAAGATGAACTTAAACAGTCACACATTCTAAAACATTATCAATTGTTGACATATTATTTACTAGACCACATTGTAAATCAGAATCCACATAAATAGCAACTCCACCTCCTTTTTTGTCTTTCCTATTCATTACAAACAGTTCATATCCATCTAGCTCTACATCTAATACCTTATTATCTAGCCATGTTTCAGAAACAGCAACTACACTAAACTTTGGGAATATTTTTAAATAATCTTTCATTTTCTAAAATTTTTTCCAGAGACTTCTACTATTGAAATGTATTACAGATAAAGAATGTTTCATATTTACTTTACTATTAAATTGTTCTTCTGTATACTAATTGCTATTTGGCTCATTATAAAAATAGGTTTCTGGATCAATTTCTCTCTCAATATCATACTTATTGGGTCTAATAAAATTAAAATTCCTATAGTTATACAAATTAAATAATTCACTAGAT
The DNA here is from genome assembly GCF_001952655.1 of Monopterus albus. Lineage (NCBI taxonomy): Eukaryota > Metazoa > Chordata > Actinopteri > Synbranchiformes > Synbranchidae > Monopterus > Monopterus albus. The sequence goes on from NW_018128430.1 coordinate 74,288, forward strand.
GTGTCAGACAAGTTACTATCTATGTCATCATCTTTGTCTGTATAACTCATTACTGATATTTAAATTTCAATTTAATCCTCCCACTTCCCGACAAAATAAATAAAAGAAAAAAATTAATACAATAACAAAAAAGTAAATAAACATGCTAACTAGTTCAACTGACTATATGTTGATGATAGATTCTTAGTCTTTAGTTCATTAAACAGTATTTTTAACGAGAATCTTCATATATCCAAGTGGCAGTCTTTATGTCAGCACAATCCATGTTCTTATTAGAGGAAATCAACTTAACAATATTTAAAGCAGTCTTAGTATAACAAGATCCATATAACAATGTCCCCATACTATTCATTTGAACTTTTCCAGTTCGATGATTTCCCCTACCATGATCACTCTTGCTTCTTCTGGCAATCCATTTCATCATGTCATCACATGACCATTTCTAGTCCATGTTGCTTGTATCTTGTTCTGTCTCTGTAAGCTCTGCGTCTGTCTAGCAATATCTGCGTTCTTTTTGGTAAGGTGTTCATTAATGTACACCCCACTCCCTTTTAGCTTCCGAGCCTGGTGCAGCAGTTTGACTTTGCTTCTTCTGCTCACAAAACGAACAGTAATTGCTGGTTTGGCAGTGCAGTTCTTTCTGGGAAGTATGTAACAGGCAGATATATCCTCCGTTTTAACGTAAATGTTCTTACAAGATATGTTACAACCTGCCTCTCGAGCGTTTGTAGCTCCTCCGCTGGTGTGTTCTCGCCCTCATTCATTTCGCCGGTGCCAGTAGCTCTCGCATAAGTTTGATGTTTCGTTTCCAATCCATTTATGATTACATCCTCCGACCGCATGTATTGCTCCAAGTCATCGACTCTTCTCTCCAGTGCGCAAATAACCTTATCTTTCTCTTTCAGAATTTCTTTCAGTTCCTTTACTTCAGTCCGCAAGCTTACTATTTGAGCTTGTTGTTCACCCACATTGGAGAGCTTTTCCGTTATGGAATTAAACGATTTTTTTTTTATTTCTTCCAGCTCTTCCTCCACATAATTACTTGCTTTCTTGGGTGGCATGTTTGTTTCGTTTAATCTCATTTGATGTCCAGTTTTAATTCAATTCAACTCTGTTAGCTTATCTCTGACGTACGAGTGCTGCAGCTTGGTGGCCATCTTGGTATTTCATGTAATTGATAATGCTTTGTTGCCTTTATGTAACTTTTTTTAAGACTAAGTGTTCTTTGTTACTACGTACTTACTTACGTATGAGCCACACGGAGTGGCAGCAAGTTACAGCAGCTGTGTCCTCGTGTTCTTTTCCGTGTTTTTATGAAGTTCTGTTCTTATGTTGGTTGTTTTCTATTGCTGCTGTAACACAGAAATTTCCACACTGTGGGATCAATAATTTCACCAGTCAACTTAACATCTGTAATTTAGCTTATTCAATCGGTGTGACTACTCTTTGAGCTTCAATTGCCTGTAGACCCACAACCTTGCTCTACAGCCTTATCATAAACTTATTTATTTAAATCCAATCCAGACACTCATATATTTATAGCTCAATATTTAGCTTCGTCAATCTGGTCTATCATCTCATAACGTTTAACACCCACTCAGCTGTATCTCTCTCATTTTTTTTAAAACAACAACCATAAACAGCACAATCACACGCAGTTACATAATTACACAGTGTTAATAAATCATATACCTTCACACACACACATACACACTCCACGCACATCCAAAGAGTGAGCAGCTCGCACACAGATCATACAGGAAGAAGCGGAACACACACACAAACGGAGCAAGGGGAGGGAGAATTACTCCCCACATACTCAGTTTCACAGAAATATAAAATAAATCTTATACTCACCTCAGCAACACAGTATACAGTCTGAAAACACATGAAATTGACAACAAGAACAACAGGAAATTGCAACGCACAATTCTGTCATCCCTCTGTCCCTAACTCCAGACACATGTCATGGCCAATTACACAACACCAAACAAATATATGTTCACATATTTAAACACACATTAAAGTTCGCACTTATTCATATACAGAAAGCGCTCTGAGTGGGAATCCACAAATAGGACAGACCTCTGCTACACAGCCTCACCATAAAATTTAATCAGAGGCAAACACCTTTATAACTCATAATTTCACGCTGTTCAATCAATTGTCTGACAACTTATACCTTTTTCTCTGTCAATCCTAATAGGCTGTTTCACCATCACATAAACATCAGACATGTAAAAACAACATCAATGTATCCTGTAAACACTTAAAGCAAGTTATTTACATCAGTGTTAGTAATAGTGTTCGTGATCGCAGCAGTCTTCCACCACCTGTCAGAATAAAGCAAGTTATTTGGTTCCCCTTCACACAAAATCTTGGAGCACAGTCAAGATAGGAGATTAAATTTAAAATTCTCCCACCTCCTACCTGCAGAGACAACGCCAAGGTTTGTCGTGGCTAGAATGTGATACAGACTAAATTAGTTCAGACAAATCATCCCAATTTAAGTAATCATTTAATATTACAATTATTCTGAACAGAGTAGTAGTTAAATAGGTAATCTGGTAGTTAGGAAACAGAGAACAGAATCACTCCTCCTGCAATGGAATAGGTACAGTATTAAATAAGAAGATTATCACAGCGCCAGTCAGTCTTGGTCACAGGGTCACCCCGGCCGGCCAGGTCCAAGCTCACTTTCTCAACTGCTGCACCATACTTTTCTTCTTCTCTACACCTTTTTGCCTCACTGTTTTATCCACAGCTTTCTTTAGGCTGTTACGTCAATTTCCAAACTTATCTTCCTGTCTCCAGTTTTAGGAGACAACACCCTGAGATGTACCCAAAAACAGGAAGCATCTTGACCAAATTATATAAGGTCATTGTTCAGCTCATATGAACTCAAAAGTGAACACACAAACACATTATTCTACTACATAATCCATATTAACATGTAACTTAAGCCACTACAGCTTCTTTGCTAAGTTGCAGGTGGGGCTATGTCTGGACCAACTATCAAAACAGAGGGTAGAGAAGCTGGGATAACAACAGAAGGGTTGTAGGCAGCAGCGTGTCATGGAGGCGAGAAGTATAGCTGAGAGACGCCATGTCTTGTCCCCTTTTCACTTTATCAGACGATGTGTAAAATCTTAGTTAATGCACCTTTTATAATTGAGCTGGTCTGTCTTTTCCCTAACAACTTTCTGGAGCACCTGTTCAGTTGTAGGACAACAGTATAGCTGATATACCTTCCTAGGGATAGCAAATTGAGTTCACAGTGATAAAATACTGCAAATTACCATGTTTATTTTGCACCCGTAATATGCTGTGTCAAACACTGTTCATATTTGTCATATCTTTTTCAAAGATTTGGGCCATATTTAACTAGCTAAAATTGGTATTTGATCAAATTCAGATAATGCCAAAAACAGACATTGGAAAAAAACACTAGGTGATTCACATCATTGGGTGCAGATAGATTTCCTGGCTGGTGTAAGTGCCCCATATCACCCGAATCCTGTGACTGGAAAGTATTTCAAAACAGCAGCAATATGCTAACAGAATATTTTAAGCACACGTATGCGGTTTGCTTGTATTTTCTTTAATCCCTATTCTCATTCTCATGCTGTTTTTTTATACATCTTCTGGCAGTTAAAGTCTTGACATTTAAACATCCATCCATATGTTATGTTGTTTCCAGGTTGCAGTGAATGGCATTGACTATCAACCCCAGACACCTAGTCCCAATAAGAAACATGCCAAGGCCATGGCAGCAACAGTTGCCCTGCAGGCTCTGGGAGAGGTAATGTTAAAATAGTAACACAGGGAGTTGGCACACAGTCAACATAGAGGGAAAATAACAAGATTCTATTTGACTTTATTTTACCTGTCAGGTTCATAAGAGCAAGCACTAAAATACTGATACAGACCTCTTTAATGTTTGCTGACTTTATTTTGTTCTAAATTTAAATTAGATACAGCTGCCATTTATGGCCTTCTACTTGTATTAACCCATAACTAAATAAAAACTTTTTTATAAAACTTCCTGTCTCTCTAACTTTAAAGGTATAGTCAGGATTCTAGCAAAAGAATGTTTACATTTTAATCTTGTAATCACCTCACTCATGATTTAAGAATGTGCCTTAGCACAGCAACTGTACCAGGGCACAACATGTGGCTAACCAGCTACAGATTACACTGTCACTCTCTCACAACAGTCTCCAGCTGCTGTGGCAGAATTCAAAACAACTGTACACATTTGCAAACTAGCAGATTAGCTAGTTGCTTTAGGTAATGCCCAATTTGCTAACATAACATTACCACATACAGTGCTGTGAAAAAGTATTTGCTCTCTTCCTGGTTTCTTTTTTTTTTTTGCATATTTGTCACACTTAAATGTTTCAGATCATCAGACAAATTTTTACATTAGACAAAGATAACTCAAGTAAACAAAATGCTGTTTTTAAGTGATGATAAGGGAAAAAAGCTATCCAAACCTACATGGCCCTATGTGAAAAAGTAATTGCCCCCTAAACCTAATAACTGGTTGTGAAATCTCAGCAGCAACAACTACAATCAAGCATTTGTGGCAATGAATCGTTCACATCGCTGTGGAGGAATTTTGGCCCTCTCTTCTTTGCAGAATTGTTTTATTTCAGCCACGTTGGATGGCTTGAGCTTGAACTTTCTTTTTAAAGTCACGCTAAAGCATCTCAATCAGATTCAAGTCTGGACTTTGACTAGTCCACTCCAAAACCTTCATTTTGTTTTTTTAAGCCATTCAGAGGTGGACTTGCTGGTATTTTTTGGGATAATTGTCCTGCTGCAGAACCCAAGTGCACTTCAGCTTCAGCTAGAGGGCAGAATTTATGGTTCCATCAATCAAAGGTCCTGAAGCAGCAAAGCAGCCCCAGACCATCACACTACCATCACCATATTTGACTTTTGGTGTGATGTTCTTTTTCTGAAATGCTGTTACTTTTACGCCAGACGTAATGGGATGCACACCTTCCAAACAATTCAGCTTTTGTCTTGTCAGTCCACAGAATATTTTCTCAAAAGGCTTGGGGTTCATCAAAATGTTTTTTGGCAAAAGTGAGATGAGCCTTTATGTTCTTTTTGGTCAGCAGTGGTTTTTGCCTTGGAACTCTGCCATGGATGCCATTTTTGCCTAGCCTCTTTCTTATGGTTGAGTCATGAACACTGACCTTAACTGAGGCAAGTGAGGCCTGCAGTTCTTTAGATGTTGTGGGTTCTTTTAGGTAGGTAGGTACTTTATTGATCCCTCAATGGGGAAATATCAGTGTTTCAGCAGCAATGGAGAACAAACAACATACCACCATGAGAAACAAACACCACACACATGGATTTGAGTATTGCACCTCAGTTGACTGTTACATAGTTCCTCATACTTTCACCTAGCTTATCCCTGCAGTGATGTATTGTACAGTCTGGTTGCTGTGAGGAGGAACGACCTACGGTAACACTCCTTACACTGGGGATGTAACAGTCTTGCGCTAAAAGAACTGTTCAGAACCTCTACTGTGTGGTGCAGGGGATGGGAGGGGGTGTGCATGATGGATGTTAGTTTTACCAGCATCCTTCTGTCCGCCACCTCCTCGATGGAATCCAGGGGGCAGCCCAGGACAGACCCAGCTCTCTTGACCAGCTTGTTTAGTCTCTTTCTGTCCCTGTCCATGCTACCTCCCGCCCAGCCCACAACAGCGTAAAAAACAGCAGATGCCACTACAGTATCATAAAAAGTCTGAAGGAGTGCCCCCCGCACACCAAAGGACCTGTCTCCTCAACAAGTGGAGGCGGCTCTGGCCCTTCTTGTACAGGGCATCGGTGTTTTCAGTCCAATCCATTTTGTTGTTGAGGTGGATCCCCAGGTATTTAAAGGTGTCCACAGTCTCAATGTCTGTGCCCTGGAAGCTCACCGGAGTGAGTGCTGGTGATTTCCGCCGGGGATCAATCACCATCTCTTTAGTCTTACTGTTGTTAAGGACCAGACGAATTACCACTTCACAAAGTCAGTAACAACCCCCCTGTATTCCTGCTCATCCCCCCGATACACATCCAACAATACGGTGTCATCAGAGAACTTTTGTAGGTGACACTGGTGGGAGTTGTACTTGAAATCCGATGTGTAGAGGGTGAACAGAAAGGGGGAAAGCACCATCCCCTGGGGCGCCCCCATGCTGCAGACCACCACGTCCAACACAGTCACGCAGCCTGACAAAGTGAGGTCTGTTTGTGAGGTAGTTAATGGTCCATGTGGACAGGTGTTGGTCCACACCTGCCTCCTCCAACTTCCCCCTCAGCAGTGATGGCTGGATTGTGTTGAAAGCACTGGAAAAGTCAAAGAACATGACTCTCACCATGCTTCCGGGGAACTCCAGATGAGATAGGGCTCGATGCAGCATGTAGATAATGGCGTCATCGACCCTGATGCCAGGACAGTATGCAAACTGCAGCGGGTCGAGCACTGAGCTCACCTGTGCACGGAGGTGGCCAAGGACAATCCTTTCCATGGTTTTCATCAGGTGGGAGGTCAGGACAATGGGTCTGTAATGTTTCAGCTCCTTGTGACCTCTTGGATGAGTCGTTGCTGCACTCTTGGGGTAATTTTGGTAGGCCGGTGACTCCTGGGAAGGTTCACCACTGTTCCATATTTTCTCCATTTGTGGATAATGGCTCTCACCGTGGTTCGCTGGTGTCCTAAAGTTTTACTCTGGATTTGCATTGCCGTGTAAAGTACTTTGGTCGACCAGATGTTTTTAAAGTGCTATACAAATAAATTTTGATTGATTGATTGATTTAGAAATGGCTTTGTAACCCTTTCCAGACTGGTAATAACAGTTACTTTGTTTCTCATGTGTTCCGGAATTTCCTTGGATCGCGGCGTGATGTCTTGCTTTTTGAGATCTTTTGGCCTACTTCACTTTGTCAGTTCTATTTAAGTGATTTCTTGATTCAACAAGTCTGGCAGTAATCAGGCCAGGGTGTGGCTAGTGAAATTGAACTCAGCTTTATAAAAATGTGATTAAGCACAGTAAATTCATGATTTAACGAGGGGGGACAATTACTTTTTCACATAGGGCCATGTAGGTTCAGATAGCTTTTTTCCCTTAATGAATAAAATCATCACTTAAAAACTGCATTTTGTGTTTACTTGGGTTATCTTTGTTTAATATTTAAATTTGTATGATGATCTGAAACATTTAAATGGAAGTGCTGGTACTTTTTCAGCCACCCCCCGCCCACTTTGCCATGCACGTGCAAGAACACTCCTTGAGCTGATTGGCTGAAATTAGTCAGCCCAACTCCGATCTTTATTTGCTCTTTTACAGAGCACAACAAACAGCCACATGGGGTTTATGGAGGGCACAAACTGAAAGGCCAGGCAGAGAAATGTGAGGAAAATTTATCTGAAAATGAGTAATGAACTGGAATCGCTGACTCTACCTTTAACAGTTCAATGCTTTTTATGGCCAGTCATAAAATATAAGCCTGTTTTTCTGAGCCAAATTCTGAGCCTCTGACCTGTTTTATTTTGTTCCTAGGTTCCTGTTGATGGACCAGGACTCTACACAGGCCCTGTCTTCACTGCTGCTTCAACTGGACCCTTGTTCTCTACATAGACATGCAGTACACACGAGTGGGACTGAAAGATCTTACACAATACAGTTGTTTGGCTGTACTCTCACTTCAGTTGTGGGACATAACAAAGGGGTTTTTGTCTCTACACCAGTGATTTATTTGTATTTTAAGAAATGAAAAGGTACATTAAGCACACGATAGTGAGAACCATGAAGACCAGTCCAGCTTCAGATGGCACCAAGATCTTTGATACAAAACTATTGGTGACTTATTTCACACTCTTGTTTTTAAGTCACTATGTTCACGACAGGGTGGCAAATATGTCTATGCCAGATTGTTAGGATGGGAAAAGAGTCAATTTCATATTAAAAAGCATGTATGTATGATTTATGTATGATATTGTAGCATTTTAGTCTGATAGGTATTATACTGTAGTCTCACCCTTGACCAGACATGTTTCTCTGATTTGTCACAGCAAAGCAGACATATGTTAGGCAATTAAATGAAAAGTTATATCTTTAAATGACTTTTGAATGAAATGAATGCTTTGTTGTTTAGCAAGCTTTCTGTTGGTTTTGATGTTACATTTGTGGTTTAGCTTCTAACAAAATGTTTCTCATTAAGAGGCTGTTAAACTTTGTGAAACTGGCATTCTAAAATGTGCAAACACAAAATAAAGATTCTATTTATCTTATGTAATAGAGAAATCAACATGTTTCTTGTTAACAATTCCTATTATCCACCATGTTTGTAAGACTGGGGAGGGTGCTGATAACTATTTCTGCCTTCCAGTGCACAGGTGATTCATCAATGAAGAGGGGAAAATGTGAAGGTTAAATGCTCATTAGAGCTGGAATATTGATCATTTTACATGAATAATGAATGAAAAAGGCTGCCATGTTGTTTAAGGTCAGGTAACATTTTTCTCTTAGGTGTAGTTGTCATGGTTTGGGATGAAATGCTCTGATCTGACAGGCCACAGTGTGGCTTCCCTCTTGTTTCCAGTGTGGTATTTTATTAGTGAACTTAAGTGCCTGTATGGTAATAAAATGTTCATCTGCAACTACTTGTTCCTGAATTGTTAGTAGACCCAGACACCTTAAAGGTTGTAGCATGTGGCCAAAACATATCCCAGATTTTCTCCTAGTACTCTAGTGTGTGTGATACAACATAAAAAGAGGCAATGTGAACTGTTGGTGGTATAAATTCAAATTTTATTTCTATAGTGCCAAATCACAACAAAAGTCATCTCAGGACAATTTGCAAAGTAAGGTAACCTTACTATTATCACTATTATTATCAAATTGTGTTTATTGTCATATGTACAGTAAGGAGACATTTTACCCTACACAATGAAATTCTTCCTTTGTTGTCCACAATGAATGCCAAACAATATAAAGTCTAAATATAAAATAGATAATACAAAATAAAGGCAATTTTAGCATGTGAAAAATATAATACATCAGCTGTGCGTGCAACAGTCAGCAATGAGGGTGCAATTATACATATATGCAAACTGAAAACATAAACAGTCAGGTGCAGTTACATGACGTAATCTCTGATTATAAACTCCTGTCAGCTGTTTAGGAGTCTGATGGCAGTGGGACGAAAGAGTTTTTCAGTCTAGAAGTCCTGCATTTCACACTTCTATACCTCTGGCCTGAGGGTAGAGGTGTGAACAGTGCTGGGGGTGGGTGGGGTCCTTGAGAATGGAGGCCCCTCTCCTGCGTACTCTGCAGTGGTACATGTTCTGCGGAGAAGGAAGTGGAGTCCTGGTGATCTTTGCAGTCTTTACCACTCTGCAGGCGTTTGCGGTCCATAACAGTAGTGCTGCCATACCAGATGGTGATGCAGCTTGTCAAGATGCTCTCAACAGTGCAGCTGTAGAAGTTGGTGAGGATCCTAGGTGACATGCCAAACCTCAGCCTCCCCAGAAAGTACAGCCGCTGTTAGGCCTTCTTGACCAGCTGTGTGGTGTTATGTCCAAGTGAGGTCGTCACTGACGTGGATGCCCAGATATTTAAAGCTGCTCACCCTCTCCACTTCAAGCTCCCAGATGACATAGAGGAAAACCTAAACCAATCCCCCTTGAGCAAGCACTTGGCGACAGCGGGGAGGAAAAACTCCCTTTAATGGAAGAAACCAACAGATCACTGCTCTTGGTGGGCAGCCTTCTGCCTTGATCGGTTGGGGTGAGTGGATAGAGGAGAGAGAAAAAAAAGAAAAGCAACCAACAAACAACAATCAATCAGACACTGGGCATGTTGATGTGACCGGTGACTGCTCATCAGAAACGTAGAGCTCCAGAGCCAGGGCTACCTGCAGACAGGTACATGGAGAGAGAGTTGAGTGACACATAATGATGGCATGTAGATGCATGGAGAGAGAGGAGAGGAAAGGAGAGGGGAATAGAGGAGAGGGGAGTCCGAACTGTGACTGGGAGCTGGTTTCACAGGAGAGGAGCTTGACAGCTAAAGGCTCTGCCTCCCATTCTATTTTTGTGGACTCTAGGAACCACAAATAGACCTGCACTCTGAGAGCAAAGTGCTCTGTTGGGATGATAAGGCACTATGAGGTCTTTAAGATACGATGGATTCTTGTCATTAAGGGCTTTGTATGTTAGTAAACGGATTTTAAATTAAATTCTATTCTGGATTTTACAGGGAGCCAGTGGAGAGAAGCTAATATAGGAGAGTGTTAAAAGAATTTCCAAAGAAGCCACGAAGTCACTGAAATCTTTCAATAGAGATTAGTTTACTTGCAGCAAGGAGACAAGTCAGCATGAGCATACAGAGTTGTCTGAATGAGCTAGTCTAAACATCACAATATATAGGACAAAGGGAACTCACTAAAGACGCATTACAGGTGTTAACCAGGTTGTAAAAAAGATTTGCAGAGGAAAAGTGAACTTGAAAGGTTTTTGCCCTGATGACCCCTAAGACACTGCACAATCTGTTTGTTTATCTCCACAGTGTATGGCCGGAACGGTTTATGGCTGGCTCCTTTAAGTCTGGGGTGCCATCTGGTTGAACATATAACAACACACAAAGTATTAAAACAGAGGTAGAACATGTCCTTCAGTTCACACAAGCAGTGTCTCACAGGTCCCTGTGATCTGTAGTCTGTTCTGAAAGGTTAAAATCCATTGAATAAACATATGTTGGTTAATATATTGATAAGAACACAGTTTAAAACATACTTAATAATGTAATTTTCATGACATTTCCCTCCTGCTTAAACTTTTTAGAATCACTTTATTAACAACATAATTTTTGATCATCTTCCTCCCAGGATCTTCATTGTTTAAACTCTCCCTTTCAGGTTTTCATTAAAACAAGTCATACGTGGTTCACTCAGATTAGAATTAGGTAAGTCTCTTTTCAAACCCAATCGTCCGGTTTGTAGTGGTCCTCTTCTCCTTTTTCCTTGTCTCGGATCTGTTGATATATAGTCTTAGTTAGAGCAGTGTCTATCAGTCCCACCATCAGTCCTCGCAGGCAGGGAATGCAGCAGCAGCCACACACGACCAGCAGGGCTGCAGCTACGGGCAGAGAGATCAACCCAGAAGCGATCAGACCACTCCACTTTCCGAAACAGGATTCCAGGAGATTGGCAAAGGGGTTGGTGATGCCAGAGTTCACAGCCAGCTCCTCGGATAGGGCTGTCAGTCCTTCAAGGGCCTTGGTGATGCTGCCATCTGGGGAAGTGTTGTTAGGTATAAAAGTACAACAAAACGTGCCAAACATTTTGCATACTCCTCCTTTCTTAGCTAACAACATATCTAGGGCCATCCTGTTTTGCCATGACATGAGAGAAGTTGGGCCCAGTTGTTCTGCTATGCCTCTAATTGCATCTCTGGTATGATTCACAAAACGTTGATTATAGTATAAGTAGTTAATCCAATCCACATTCTTATTTACTGTCACCCACCAGGAAAGAAAAGATTCGAACCCTGCAGCTATTTGATTTCTAGCTTTAAATTCATCAGGTACTCCTTGGGGTACACCAATTGCATCTAAGTACACTCTGTTGTTGAACGATCCTCTGGGCTCGCCTGTAGATCTGGTTTCACGATGTAGGTGGGATGCAGATAACAGCTTCTCCCCCAGCTCCCTGTATTCTCTCAAGGAGAATATGTGAAAAGGCATCAGCAGCTGTACCAGGGCACAGAAACCGCACCACAGTGAGGGGAGTCTGGGTCTCAACTGGCCATCTCCGCAGAGCCACCATATGTCTGCCCTCGAAACAGTTTGGTTCACAAACCAGGTGGCAGAATAGTCACCACTGTCAGCGGTGATGTCGAAGGTCTCCATACACCAGGCAGGCAGCAGGCGATGGACATTCTTGCCGGTACCAAAGCGCACAAAACATGTGTAATTACCAGGATAAATGTTCACAGAGGGAGGGACGTCTCCTTTGTTTACTGGTGGATACAGCAAAGAAAGAGATTTACATTGTTCAGTGGTTGGAGAAAAAGCCTTATCAAG
>NW_018128430.1:87065-89608 GCF_001952655.1 Monopterus albus
CTTCATTATTGGAAAAAGCCCCCTTTGTAATCTACCCTAACAGAAGTAAACATATTTGCTGGGAACTATCTTCAGCTGTGAGATCACTACTCTCATTGTGTTCTGTTAAAATATACACCTGTGTATGTGTAATTGACTCAAAATAAACCAGCGTCAATCTTATACTGAAGTAACATGTTACCCAGTGCAAGAGTGTGTGGTTTTCTTTGTTTTGTATTGTTTTACAGAGGTATGTTATAAATAAATATCACACAAAATATGCTTTAGTTAAGCAAGCAATCATTATTTGGAAAATCACTTCATCATATTGGTCTGAGATGGGTTGACAGTAATCACCCATCATGGTGAAGAGTCTACACACGTTTAAGAGTATGTACATGTTTAAGAGTACTAATGGCAGGCAATAAATCCAGTTCTTTCCAGTTTCTTCGATGGTTTTCCTTAGTTTCACTTTAAGAATGCCATTATGTCTTTCCACTAACCCTGCAGATTGTGGATGGTATGCACAATGATGTTTCAGATCTATGTGCAGAGTTTGAGCTAACAATAATATTACAGTTTACAAAGTGAGTTCCATTGTCACTATATATTTTCTCAGGTATTCCATATCTGGGGATTATTTCTTTCACTAGTGCCTTTGCTACTGTGTGAGCACCATTATAACCAAGCAGAATTTCTTTCCCTCACACTTGTTTAACTCTATAAAGTCCACACAAATGTGTTGAAAAGGAAATTGTGGTTTTGGAAATTGACCTCTTTTAGTTCTCAGGTTTCCTCTTGTATTGTGGCAAGCACATTGTCAGGGCCGCTCGGCGATCGCTGCCTCTCCTTCGTTTTTCTCTCCTCTACTCTCTTTATCATGTGGGCTCTGCACCTCAGCTGTGTTGCATTCCAGTAATTAGCAACTGGTTTGTCGCTGCACACAGCTGGGGTGCATCCCGATGATTACTTTTTCCTCCCTATTTATACCTCGGGCAGACGCTCAGCTGTTGCTGGATCATTGTGACTTGCAACATGTTATGGACAATACTTACCCTGTGTAAGTTTAAAGAAATGTTATGTTTGACCCGCATGTTTAGACGTGTTTAGATGCTACACTGACAGTTCCTGTGCGTTTTTGGCTTGACCTATTCACGCTATTCTGCGGTTGGTTATATGTCCTTCTGTCGTCCACGCAGACAGTCTCTGTGCGGTGGATTATATTGTGTACGTTGGTTCTTTTGTTCGCCTGTCTGTCCACATCCTCTGTTATTCCCAGTTCCTGCCATCAGTGTATGTGAACCTGTTCGTCCTGGTCTCCTTAGTTGTCCTTCCCTTATTGTAAGTATTATGGACCCTGTTATGTTGTCACTTTGTTGTTGTTTTACATTAAACTCCCCTTTTTGTACTAGCACCTGGGTCGGCTATCTTGAGTCCCACCCCTAGTTCTCTCTCACCCTCCTGGTGAGGGGAACCAACCATAACACACATATTGTACAGGTAGCACTAAAATTTTTAGAATACTTTGAAAATCCATATGCTGTGAACACTTTCCCTATCATGGCTGTCATCCCTCCTGTTGAGACATGACTTTGTCCATGGCTCAAAATTGCAGCATATCTGAAAAGACTATTTGGTAGGATAGGTTTTCCTTCTGGTCACTCATACAGTTCTGTTTTCTCATTAAAGGGAGCCCCCTTCTTTTTCCATTTTTGAACTTCAGTTTGTGGTGCTGCTTTCTGCATGTCTTTTAAAACAGTTTGGTCTAATTGAGATGTCTCATCTACTCTCAGTAACTCTATTTGTGATGCTTTCTTAGCTTCCTCATCAGCTTTGTGGTTACCCTGTGATATGGGATCTGTCCCTTTAGTGTGTGCTGCACACTTACAAATTGCAAATTTTTTGGGTAACTGTATAGCATCTAAGAAATTTAAAATTAGATCTCTGTGGTTGATTGGCTTCCTTGTGGAAGTCACCATGCCTCGATCTTTCCATTGTTTCCAAAAATGTGCACTGTTGAAAACACATATTGACTATCAGTGTAAATATTAGCTATTTTTCCTTCAGCTAATTTACATGCCTCTGTTAATGCCACTAACTCTGCTGCTTGGCCAGAGTAGTGTTTTGGAAGGGGCTTTGCTGTCAGTACAGCGTCATGTGTCACCACAGCAAATCCTGTTGCGTTTGTTCCATCTGGGTTTTTCTTACTTGACCCATCTACAAACAGTTATGTCTGCATTGTCATAATGTACATCAGTTAAGTCCAGCCTAGGGAGCACTTTCTCTGCTATTTCTGATAAGCAGTCGTGAGGTGTCCCATCTGATGCTGTAGGAATGAGAGTGGCTGGGTTCAATGTTGTGCATCTCTCAATAGTTAAGTGTGGTTGTGATAGCAACACAGTCATGCATGAGAGATGTCTGGATGGTGACAAATAGGAGATTTTGTCTTGCAACAGTATCACTGCTACCGTGTGTGGTACTTTAAGAGTTAAAGGATGAAACAGTACAATGGAAGCTGATGCTTGCACTGCCATAGATGCTGCTACAACAGCTCGCACACAGGG
>NW_018128430.1:89966-90404 GCF_001952655.1 Monopterus albus
CAGTTTGGGTGCTTGTAAGATAGCAGTTTTCCTGGCCTCATCTAGATGCTTTCCCTCCTGTGAGAGGTTGTACCCCAGGTATTTAACAGTTGTTTTCCATAACTGGAAAACAACAGTAGCCGTAGCTGAGGAAGAGATGCGTGATGAACCAAATCTGTTGCCATTAGATGAATGCCACTCTGTTGACAACCTGGGGGAGCAGCTCAGAAACAGTCCTGACTTCCAAAAGCAACTGGTAAGAATGTCAGTTCAACCCAAGCAGAAAAAAGTTGTCTAATGCTAACCTTGTTGGGGATTCAAAATTACACAGATAATCTAACAGCAGGTTATCTACTATGAAAGTAGCTGAAACCACTGAACTTATGGGCACATGCTGTTCAGACTGTCAAACCAGTTTAGATTTTTGGCTGTTAATTTCAAACATGTTTGAAAGGGTTA
>NW_018128431.1:0-15879 GCF_001952655.1 Monopterus albus
GAGCGGGGCCGGAGTTAGTTACATTAATAAATAAGTCTCAATAAACCAATGTTTTTACCCAGAAACCTTTGGAAAAACCTTTACAGAAGTGTGTGCACATCTCAGAACACAAGCTCAGGTGTTTCAGGGTGAACAGGGTGTGGAGGCTGCCGGAGGTCTCTTACCGACTACATCCAGCCGGTAGGTGTGCCTGAGGCTCCCGTATTCATTCTCCACCACACAGGTGTAGTTCCCTTCGTCTGACGGGACCACCGACTCCATTATCAGAGTCCACATGTGGTCTCTGATCTGAAACCATGAAGACAGAGGAGATAATACAACAGAACTCATCTTAAATCACTTCCTGTTTTCTCTTTCCAGCAGCCTTAAACACACCTTGAAGCCTCCGATCCGTTGGTCCTTCCTGAACTCCTTCCCGTTCTTGTACCAGCGCAGGGTGGGAACAGGGTTCCCAGTCGCTTGGCATCGAAACTTCACAGTCTTACTGGCAGGAACGGCGTGGAGCTGCTTCTCCATCTTCTCTGGCACGACCCACTGAGGCGCCAGCGCTAACGAGGTAAACACCGTGATCACTGTCATTTGTGTTTGCACTGATTCATGCTTTCAACTCAAACCACCAAAGGAACAGAAAGAGAAAGACAAAGGTTTGAGGCTTACGCTGCAGCTTCTCGTTGCTTGTTGACAGCTCGTCGGACAGTTTGTTTTCCTCTGACGATGACTCATCATCTTCCTCATCTTCAGAGGATTTTACTTCATCGGCTACAAAAGAAGTTTCATGTTTAGAAAGTGCTCGTGAGCAGGGAGGCCTCTCAGCGCGAGTGTCAGACAGTGGAAACAGTTTGTGCTTTGACCTCTGACCCCGCGGCCCGGCTCAGTGTGAGTGAGGCTTTAATGGGCACAGCGCTATACCCGGCCGCTTCCCAAACTTCACAGACCTCCTCCCTCTGCGCCCTGGCCTAGGCAGCACACAACACACATCCCTGCAGTCTCAGGGACCGGGAGGACGTCAGCGGAGAGGACGGGAGCTGAACCTCACGTTTCACTTTCAGACAAACAAGACCCCCCTCAGTGCTGGTTTCTTTGGACCCGTTGGTTTGATTGGAACAGATGTTTACTTTAGTAAATAATAAACAATCAAAGCATTTAAAATGGTTCTAAAATGTTCATATCTTAGTAGAATAACATCAGAGATAGCAATTCACTTGACTCTGTGTCAAACTACTGTAGAGCTGCAACCATCAGTTTCATGGTCAGCTAATCTCCTGACTGCTTTGCTAACCAGTCCACCCAGTACAGCTTCCCAGAGTCCACGATTCAGGTGTTTAAATGTGTCTGACCAACAAAGACTTTTAATGACAGAAATGGAGAAAAGCAGCAAATCTTCACAGCTGGAAGAAGTTTGACATCTTTTGCTTAAAAGTGGACAAATCAATTATCAGAATTGTTGCAGATAAATGTTTCTCTTACAGATGTTTCCTCCAGACAGCTGTTCCACAGGGCCTGATTTACTCTCAGCCTAAAAAAGTAAAAGAAAAAACCCAAAACAAAACAAACACACAACTTTCCAACACCAGTTATTTGCCTACAGTCCCTAACTGGACCAGAAGTCAGTGAGCGCCAAGCGAATCCGGGAATCTCTGTACAACCTCATGTTGTGCCACTGAAACTGCAGCTACTGTTAAACACATGACACAGTTTATAAAAAGAGCGAGTGCCTGTTAGACAGGGCTGGCTGTGAGGAACGCTTTGTACCAGCAGGGTTGGCTGCACAGGAGAATCCTCTGTCTGAGCTCATCCTCAGTCTCACAGCAGAGAGCGCAGAGGAGGCAAGAGGTTTGATTCCACAACCGAGCCAGGTGGGAAATTGAAAGCAGGCTTTGTTTATGAAAGGAGACTGATGTGAGCAAAACAAGACTATTATGGGCTGAGAAACAACAGTATCACGTGGACTCGCTCTCAGCTGGAGTCCAGATGCTGGGACCAACGTTACACACACACACACATACACAAGACCTAGACATGCATATGCACACAGACACTCAGAGGAAGGAGCCTGAATGTTTTCTGCAGAGCTGATCAGCCACAGAGAGTCTGCATACCCGGGCTGTGTGTGCACAGGACGCACAGACCATAACCAGCAGCCTGAGAGCCAAGCCTCGGTTACACCAGGAAAATCAGCCCGACCAGCCTCAGATGCTTCAAAGACAAAAACAGCCTGACCTTGAAAAAGTCACTTTCCTATTAAAGAAACTCGCTGACTGGAAAGTTTCATAAGCTCTTATATAAAACAGAGACTACACTCCACAGCCACAGAGCTGGGATCAGACAGGAGAGCCCTGGAACAAAAGAGCAGAGCAGAGAAGCACACCAGTTCAAAAAAGGCTCTAACACACCAGCGGCACCAGTAACTGTGGCTGTGACACCAGTCTGCACTGGACAGACGGACTGAAAGTCCTCATTTCTAGTAAAACCTAAAGAGCCGCAGCTTTAATTATAACTCACATAGTTAAGAATGATCGATCTTAGAGGTGAAACAGTGAGTCGGTGAATAATTACAGCTTCCAACCGTAACGCCGACTGTGGCTTTACCGTTAATAAACACCACAGGGGGCAAGTCTCTCATCAGCAGTTCAGGATGTTGTTCACACCTTGTTTTGCACAAACAACAGCCTGAACCACGACGAGATTCAGTTTATTATTGCATGAGAAAAAGAAAAGCAACATTTGAGAACCAGAGAATGTTTGACTGTTTTTTTGAATGATTATTTGATTAGGAGAATAATTCAGCTCTTGGCCCTGAGAGGACGGAAACAAGAAGCAACAGGAACAACACAAGTTTCTGATCATATCATGTTTAGCACAGACCACAAACACACAGCTGAAATTCAGGGATGACATTTGGATGTGTTACCTGTGTGTGTGTCCTCTGCAGCTGGTCTGGACTGAGCCAGAGGACAGTGAAGCAGCAGGAGGAGGAGGACGAGGAGGAGGCAGCGGGACGAAGACATCATGTCCTAACACGAACTCACTGGGACACACAGCAGCACAGAAACAGACAGCAGCATTAGAGTCACACTCAGAATCCTTATTGCTTTTTGTCTGGGGTTTAGAGAACAGGTGTGGATTCATCCGCCACTGAAAATAGTCCCCAGCAATTTCCAGTCTGCCTTTTCTTTATAAAATGTCAGTAATGAAAAAGGCCCATCAGACTTTCCCAGAGCCCAAGGTGACGCCTTCACGCCTTGTTTTGTTTGAGCAAAGTCCCCAAACACAAATATACTCAGTTCACTGTCACACGTGACAAAGCAAAGCAACAACTTGTCACAAGGGCAGCTTCTACTGTAGGGACGTGGTGATGTGGACCCATCAGCCTTTGACACCCAGACCCCCCCTAGTTCACCTGTGGATATCCATCATGTCACAAACTCTGTGGCAGTAAACCACACATACCGACAGACGTGCACACTGCCTAAAACACACACACAACCATTTGCTGCACGTGCTGTGTCACTGTGAAGGTGTGAAGTGGAGGCCCCAGTTCACCTGTGGATGTCCATCATGTCACAAACTCTGTGGCAGTAAACCACACATACCGACAGACGTGCACACTGCCTAAAACACACACACAACCATTTGCTGCACGTGCTGTGTCACTGTGAAGGTGTGAAGTGGAGGCCAATCAGATACCCCACAGGCTAAATGTGCTGGTAGTTAATCTCTTTTCTGAACTAATTGACTGTAAATGTTTATGAGTCATGAAAAATGTCCATCAGAGGCTCCCAGATGTTTCATCAGACCAGCCCTAAGGAATAGTTTACAGTCATAGAAAAGGTAGAAAAGCAGTAAATCTTCACATCAGAGAAGCTAGAAACGGTGCCGATTCGCTAGTTTTCTTGATAATTGGCTGAAACAGCATCAGGGCTTTTAGCTGCATCTCCTACAACACCAGGACTAACCAGGAGGAGGGAGGTCCCTGTTGGCACACCTGGGTGATGTATCGATGTGAGGAGGGTTACAGGCTCCGAGGTGGACGAGTCACATGCTTCATGTACGCCAGCAACACAAGTTCAGTTTGAATTGTCAGCTGGATGGAAATGCAGCGGCTGGTAAACAGGAAGCCTGTCCACGCTCCCACACAAACCCGATGGGAGCCAGTTTCACAGTCGGGCTCTGAAGCGGCAGTAAAGGACAGTAAACACAGTAGGACACTCACGTTATGAGCCTCATAAACCCGATGAACAGCGGCTGGCTGTCATCACTGAGCCCTCAGCCTGTGGTGTCCAGCTCCGACTGACCTGTCTGTCCTCCGGCCGCATGACGCTCACACCAGCGTGTGTGCAGAGTGTGTGCATGTGGTGGAGGCTGGTGTTCCTGAGTATGACGAGCACAACGGCAGAGTGTGCCGGGTTGTAAAGACATGGTTAAATACTCACGGTCATATGGGGGGGGACACTTAAATGAATCAGGCTGTGGTCGTGAGTTTCACGTGTCAGGCCTC
Source organism: Monopterus albus (assembly GCF_001952655.1). NCBI lineage: Eukaryota > Metazoa > Chordata > Actinopteri > Synbranchiformes > Synbranchidae > Monopterus > Monopterus albus. Next base: position 4,499 of record NW_018128431.1, read on the forward strand.
ACAGAAACCTCCAGGACGACGACTGTCTCTTCTTTCTCTGGAGAACGCAGCGATCTCCTCTGTCCCTCCTACACACAAGCAGATTCAGCAAACAACGTGACAGTGGACTGATTCAGACACAACTTCCTGCACCAAAATGAAAGCTGTCATTGTTCAGAGCACAGCCACTTTCCTCTGTAAATAATGGGGCTGATTGGAGCTCATACACAGACACATCTGCACCAACATCTGTGTCAGACGATAAGTCAAACGGCAGAACACAAATGTCACACATGCACATCTCCCAGCCCCTTCAGCTTTCACACACCTTCACCAAAACAGCTCAAGATATAAAGAAGCCAAGTGCAAATCCCTTGAAGACAGACCGACGTCCAGCTGCTCAACCACCACAGGAGGACGTCTGAGACAGCTGTTCTGTGTCGTTTTCCCCTGCACCCAGTAGTAAACATGTCAGGGATCTCCATCAAGATAGTTTGTTTCTACATTAAAATGATGAGCAACAAGAAAGAAGAGCTGTGAGGAGTCAGAGGCTCAGGTGGTGAAGAGTAAGAAGAGGGGCTGGCGTGGTGATGTGGGTGGAGAAGCTCCACAGGTGGTGCAGTGGGCTTACTGGTCACTTTTTAAAGGTTTCACAGCAAAGCCTCTGAACGGGGATGTAAGAAAAACACTCCAGATTCATAAAGCCTGAACATTTCCTCTGGCAGCGACGCCAACGAGCTGAGCTCAGCGCTCAGGTGTTACAGATTTGTTTTAAACTCCCACAGACCTCGTATGGGTCGCTGACTGCTTTACTGGTACCAAGTTCAGACTGATCCTCAGTTGGCATTCCTACAATGTTCATTACTTTACCAACACGGAGGTATTTTAGTCAGGACTATTGTTTTGTTGTCAACGTGCCTCTGTGGGGAACAGAGCAAATCAGTCCTTCATACGTTCTTAGATTTCCCTTTAATCCTCTGCGTACACACTCCACTGACCCCTCAGCCTCGAACCACCCCGGCCCCTTCCCGCACTGAAGCCCTCACCTACACACCAGATTCTGCAGCAGGCTGGCAGCTCTGAATAGCCATCTTAATAACCCACCAACTCCCAATGCCACCCGCCCATCCGAGGTGGAAAACAGCCAGCAGCCAGCGCCTGGCAGGAAGACAAAGCTGCTGGTTTAGAGGTAGAAGGATTTAAAACTCAGTTAAATGAGCTTTCAGGTCCTCGGGGCACCCCTCTGTGGACAGGCTGAGGGGAACGTGAGTCAGACCACATGAACACCATCAGTGTTTATGATTTAACAGCAGCTCAGCCGAGACAGACCATCACCAGCTCACCGTGACAGTCCCTGAACAGGCTCATTAACCGCGCTGCTGCTGGGAAACGACTCATTCTGGGCCCCAGCTACATGAGCTGTTACCTCCAGGTAATGGCATGTTTAATAAGTCACCTGGAGGAGTCCTGCATTCAAAGTATTACCTGGGTAAAAGTACATAAGCACATGAAGTAAACTATCCTCCATCGAAGTGGAAAGTGCTTCTGAACATTCCTGGGATTTGGGTTGTTGGATCGATAAACGACATCAGGTCACCTGGGGTTCACCAGCTTCTCACGGGTGGTTTTCACCATTTACTAACATTTTAGAAACCAAGTGTTTAATCAAACTATGACAAAAATAACTGGCAGACAATGTGATAATGAAAGCAACCCTCAGTTACAGCCCAGTGACAGTTAGTTACACAACCTGAGCCCTTACACTCTATGAGCAGCTCACAAACACAAAGTACATCAGTACTTCTGAGGTTTTACAGTGGGATGGTAACTGGAACTCAAGGAAAAGGCTTCTTGCTAGTGACAGATTGTGGTTTTACATACAAAACCTGTCATCAACATAACATGTGATGCATTCTGATGGACAAACCACCCAACATGATATAACCTAGTTAAATCCAGCTCGGCCTGGACCAACAACACCTTAACGTTTTCGGTGCACGGCTTTTCCACAGAAAATACAAATAGATGTAAAAAACAAAGTGAAAAGGAAGAAAAAGAACTGCTTCAACAAAGCTGTTTGTGCAAAGGACCCACAAAATCAGCGCAGTTCACTGCGACTATTTGCACCAAAGAGAAACGCGCGGAGGTGAGACGGACTCGTACCTGTTGGTCCACAGTGGATCCGGAGACGGAGCAGCTGTCCCGGGTCTGTAAACTCTGACAGAGTGCTGTGTACGCGAGCAGACGTGCTCAGACGTGTCAGAGCAGTTTAGTGACACACACACATTTCACCTGCCTGAGCTCATCTGCAGGATGTGAAAGCTCGGCCCCGCGGCTCATTGACGGGACCGTCTGGAGAGAAGGAACGCCCACGGTGGGTGTTTCCTCCTGCACACCCCACTAACTCATTCACTCCGCTTTCTGAGTGGCGCGATCCGGCTGCACGCACGTCCTCCAGGGACCATGCACTGTGCGCGTGTGTGTGTTTTTATTGCAGCAGGAAGGAGAGGATTTCCTCTGGTCCAAACTGCTGGGCTATTGATTTGTTTTCATTTGGTCACTGAGGTTTGGTTGGGGATTAGGAATCAGCTGTGCAGAGACACTGGGATGTCACATGACCGGATGTACGTCATGAGAACTAAAATAAATAAATACAATTAATAATAATAGTAGTGATCTAATTTCTGTACTTTTCTTACTGAAAGCTCAAAGATGGACACACAGAACTGGAGAAACACATTTCAGCTGCTGCAGTGAAGCTTTGATATTTAAACAAGTGATTTACACTCACAGCGTATTAAGCTGAAGCTCAGTCCAGTCAGCACCTTGGTGGCACTACAGGAAAAGTCAGTGCAGCTCCACCGTCATAAAGATTGATGAACTTTAGTTCTAATTAACTGTCGTCTGTTAATGAAGCTACAGAAACGACTGGCTGAAGCTTCTGTGTGAAGAACAAGAGGAGAAAGTTTCTGAACGTCTGCATCTCTCTGCTGTGATCACAATCAGCTGTTTAGACCGGGTTACATCACAACCCGCACACACAGACACACACACAGTGAGCGTCCCACACATGGATTCCTTTGTGAATTCACTGGCACATGGGCATAATGTCCTTTTGAGAGTGTCAGGCTGTGCACAGTGCGTCTGACTGTTTGGATCTGGCTGAGCACAGACAGAGGATTGTGTGATCCCTTCGCCCAAACAGACACAGTATGGCTGCTCTGAATCTTGGCTGTTTTACTGTGAACATGCACTTGTTTCACTTAGCTAGTTCTTACACTGGCACAAACATGATGAATCCAGCTCCAGGAGGATGAACGGCACCGTATGAAAACTGGACTGGAGGAGGGAGGTATTGTCTCCAGAGCAGCTCCATGTCTGGGACGTTACAGAGGGAGGAACGTAACAGCTCAGGTCTGTTGTTCTGTTTTACAGAGGATCCTCTGTGCTCTGTCCAGAAGGCCGGCCTACCCAGCCTTCACAGCAGCAGTGGAAGAAGTACTCAGAACCTTTGGAGTAAAAATACTCCATTCCATGTAAAAGTACTGCATTTAAAAGTGCACATAAGCAAATTTATGCAAGAATTACTGGCAGGTTGCTAATGAATGGCAGACTGTTGTAGCTGATCCAGGTGCAGCTCTGCACCTCTTTGGGCTTCAAACTGTCACCAAAACACAATCAACTGAGGGAAGTAACTTCAGCTGTGGTGTCACTTCATCTCATACGTTCTATTTAATATGTGTCAGTCAGAAAAACAGGACAGAGACATTCATGAATGAGGTGAAGGTTTGTCGGTGACGAGTCGGAGTCAGCTGTAGATACTGGAACAATGCCACAAACAAACATTCCTTCGTTTATAATAAAAACAGTGCAGATAGAAAAAGGAGGCCAAATTGCACTGGGCTCAGAAAAGAATGCAATTCAAAGCAAAAGAAATATTTTCAGTGGATTATGTACAAGTGTTAATGCCCGGGATCACTAGTAAATGTGGCGAGGTGGATCAGTGTGTGGGCATGTGGACTTGACTCCTGTTGAACAGACTTTATTGTCTTTATGCCTTTGTGGTTACAGTATCTCACAGCTTCTAACTTTGTGCACCTGTTACAGGACAAATACAACTGCAACAAAGGACTTTGTACTTTGTAGAACATGACTGTTTAACAGCTGGTTAATGAAGAGCTACCGCACTCACACCTATGTGAGCTTTTACAGGGTGAATGTGGCACAGATACATGCACGTGGGGTGTTCAGTCTCCTCGCTGTGATCTTTCCTTTTCAGTTACTGACTTTAGGTCATGAATGTATTATTAAACCTGAATTCAGCAGCGACACTTTTAGCCAATTGTCCCCAGTGGCCACTGGCGGTACTGCAACAAAAATCCTCAGGGGCCCAAAATTCATGCACTGCATAAACCACAGTGATAAAAGAGACAAACCAGTTGACAGGACACCTCGACCTATAAACCAGGTCAATTATCACTCTTTGTATGGTGAATGGTTAATCCATGGAGGTTTTATGTTTGTAAAACTTTCCCAAAGCCTAGAAAGCCGAGTTTTATTTTTGTGACATCATCCCAGTGTAAGGTCTATGTGATGAATGGGAGCACGTGGGCAGCGCCAGTGGGGGAAACACTGATGTGCACGGTGGACAGTGCCAGTGGGGGAAACACTGATGTGCACCATGGACAGCGCCAGTAGGGGAAACACTGATGTGCACGTGCAGTGGGTTGCACAATGTGGAAACAAACTCAGAAGAGAAGGATTTCTGCCAAATGTGCTGGGCGAGCGACTTGCATACAAGTGACTGGGTGTCAGACCAGAATCCAGGTTTTCCTTGCTGTGCTTCAGGTGGACAACAGGATCCCTACAGTGTGATGGATGAACTGTGAGCAGCGGCATGGACTGTTGTTTCCTGTTTGGCATCCAGCATCCATTAGTAACCCAACATGCTGCTGCCACATAGCCTTTATTTATAGGAAGCTATAGGCCTTTTGACTCTGTCTGCAGTATATACACAGTATATATAAACAGAATGTGAATGTGTGTGTACACGTGAGTCAGTGCTACAGATAAACTGAGCTTCATTTAAAATAAACAGAACAGAAAGTAGATGCAGTGTGAAGTACAACACACGTTTCATCATATTGTCCTGTGGGCTGCTTAACAAATCCCATGAACAGCCCACGACCAACAATGGCTCAGTCCATTTCTCAACACTGTGACTCCTCTGCTCAGCTCTAGGCCCAGTGCTTCCTCCAGGAAACCTTTAGTTTCATTAAGAAAAACCTCAGCTGCTCACTGGAGTTTTTATCAAACACACAGGATGAAGCAGTGCATTTGTTGGGGACTATTTTCATGAATGAACGATGAACCCACATTTGGTGTCTAGTGAGTGGAGCCTGGTGTCATGGGGTTAAAGAAACGGTTCCTAAAGAAATAATTAATGCACACTAAACAAAAGCACATGGTTAAGGCGCAGCGCTCTCGCTGCTGCAGCCCGGGTTCAAATCAGGGTTACGTCAGGAAAGGCATCCGGCGTAAAACACACGCCAAATGTCAACATGCGAGTCGTCAGTGTGACAATTCACTGTCGCAACCCCTAAACAGGAAATGCCAAAAGTGACTTTCTAAATAAAATCACATACACAATATAAACTGAGCATGAAATAAAAGCACATACACAATATAAACTGAGCATGAAAGTATTTGAAAGAAGAAGCTTATACGTGCACCCTAGTTCTGATTTTTGCCCAGTATTGTTAATGTATTTATAAGAAAGTATGTCTATGTATCTAGTCTATTCTGGGCAGCCCAGAATAGACTGCGTTGGAGAACTGTTGTAGAGGCCCTTTGTTCCACGGGGAATCCAAGGAGATAAGAAGAAGAAGAAGATGTCTATGTATCTCTGATGTAAATAAAAAACATCTTATTTCACTCTAATAGAGGAAAGGTCCTGCAGGCCTACCCCTTCAGTTGACACGACCAGCTAGACTCAGTAACACCTCACAGCTGGTTGCCTTATTTTATCTGGTCTATATCTGCGTGAATTTGTCAGTGTGTCTGTCAGCTCTTGCCTCAGAGCAGAGTTCAGTCTTTATTTTGGACATTCCCTGTGAGAGCAGATGTCTCAGAGCTGGCGAGCCAAAGCCACAGCAGCCCCAACCCCAGCCCAGCACTAACTACTGACCCTGTTAAACCACGCAGTCAGACCAGGCTGGACCCACCCAGACCTGAAGTTAGAGCCAAACCCCAGACTCTGGCCAGAGCCAGGAGGTGCCAGGCCAGACAAACGCACCAAATCCAGCCTCAAGACTTCTAACTCCTACAGCAAACACAGGTGCTCAGATTCAAACATGCAAAAAAAAAACTCTTTAGACTTGCACAACCCTTTTCAAAACAGGAGTCAGAAGTGAAAAAGTTAGAGCTGAGTTTTTAGGCAAAGGATCTGAGTAGCAGGCTGCTGTAGCTGATGACTGCACTCTGACTGTGTTCATCTCTGTCTCATTCACTCTCCGACTTGTTGTGGTGCAGCCTTTGGGATTTTTCCAGATCCACTTCACTGTGGAAAACCCCAAAACCATTTATGCAAATTAGAGATGAAGTGACCTCAAAGGCCGTGCTACGTCTGACCAGCACAACACAGGAACATCATGAAGGTTCAGCTAGGAAGGTGTGTAATCAGCCCCACTGAGCTCCACGCTAATGACAGAGTTCATGTTCAGGAGAGAGTTTTATAGGAGTTTTACAGTGTGATGCTGCCCTGTGTGGTTGTCTAATGCTGCTGTCAATGTGTATGCATGCACACGTTTGTGGTTCTTTCTAGGGGTTTGGCTGAGAGCATCCTCCCTGAGGTCATGGACGCTGCAGCCACAGGGGGGTTGTTGTGGAGCTGGTTTTGGTGTGGCTGGGTGGGACAGAGATACAAAGACTCCATCTAAACATTCCCATCCTGGATGCCACACTGACAATCAGAGTCTACAGGATCGTATCTGTTTACAATGAACTGGGTTTTTCTTGGAGAAAAACAGGAAATGATGTTGAAGCAGCCTGTGGGGGGTTCTTGTAAAGTTTCAGTGATTCTCACTAAAATGCAGTGTATCAACTGTGTTACTGCATTTTCTTCCACATAAAACGTAGTATAAATACATTTTGAAGCACATTGTGTGTTTTTATTGCCACCTACAGATCATCAGGACCACTGGTGGGACTGTGTACCCATCACACACTAAAAAGCACTAGAGGTCAATGCAGACCTGCTGATAAAGGGAGGGCAGGTAAAGGAGGTGAGATGGGCGGCATGCTTTTATTTTGATGGGGCTGATGCTTCTCAACAGTAGTTTTACAGCCACAAAGTAACTGCTCCAGATATTTAACATGTGCAGTTTAGTGCAGATGGAGAGGAAAAGATTGGGCTTAGTATTTAGTATTTTGCTGCAGTACACAGAAAGTCAGACTTGTGCAGATCTTCAAAAGTCTGCGTGTCAGGAAACACACACACACGCAACCTCCTCCCTCCATAAAAGAAAGACAGCGAGTCTGAGACTCTGGAATGTGGAGTTTACATGGGCAGCTTTATTTGGCCTTAAGAAAATGTTCCCTCACTGAGCTCAGAAAGCCACATCCCTCACTCACTCACACACACACACACGCCCACATGCAGAATATAGCTGTAAAAGCTCCCACACACAAAGCAGAGGTCCAAAATCAAGCTCCATCTGTTATTATCATTTAATATCTCTGGTCAAGTGTCACCACTGTTTGTTCACAGCAGAGCAGAAAGTGTTTCTGGACTGTCATGAGTCTGCAGGTGTGACATTCGGTCCAGCAAAGGCATCGGTCTCCTGTGACCGAGCTTCTTTTCCTTTGACAGTCACCAACTGGTCACATTAATAAAGCAGCCAGTAGTAGACATGATCGCTTCTACATGTGTGGACAGATGTTCCAGTGATGTCAGTGGAACAGATGTGATGGTGACTAATGAGCTCGTATCTGAGTGGGCTGCTGTCATTACAACACTGAGACAGATGTGGATGGACTGGGTGAGATTTAAACAGCTGACATTAGGTTGAAGGAGCTGTGGTAGCTTGTTTTAGCCTAGCGAGTGGGAGACATGAAGGCCCAGCACTCATAATTTGTCAGTTATTTCCTCCTTCCTATGCTGGACCAGAACTGTGTGACATTACATCAGGCTTTACAAAAACAGCTGTCAAAACTAAACTAAACTGTTACAGGCCCAAGGGCAAAGATTACTGTTGGGCCCCTATTGTTAACATCAGCCAGAGTACACACCTGGGGCCCTGGAGCAGTTGTACACTTCACCTAGTTAGTAATTCAGCCTTGGTCTCAAGGACATGACCTGAGTCCACTCCTATCTGTGTGAAAGGACACAATGTCTTGTGTTGAATCATGATGCGATGTTCTCTTAAAGGTTAAATTTGGTGTTCCACAAGGATCAATAATGGGACCATGTTTGTTCTGTCAGTACCTGATGCCACTTCATAAAACACAACATAAATTACAACTGATACGTGACAACACACACACACACACACATCTACCTTCATGTAACAGCCGAGACTCTGAGTTTGGAAACTTGTCAGAAGTCATTTATGTTTAAATAGCCCAGTATTTGTCTCAGGGTGCTTGACAATCTGCCCAGCTTATTCCTGGCACCACCCTTACATCCTTGATTTGGAGAAAAAGGAAAAAAATTCCCAAAATACCCTTTAACTGGGAAAAAGTTGAATAAATGGGTCCAAAAAGAAGGAAAACTCAGAGTTTGGGGATGGCTAAGAGAACTGTGTAAAACTATAGGCTAACTTCAGGTAAAGCTCTTTATTCTGCCACTGATGTGAGTTGCACATATCAGAGATGCTTAAAAAATTGTCAAGACATGAGATTATTTTAACTGGCCCACCTGGTCCCACGGTCCTCACAGTCCTATCACACTCAGTCGCCTCGGCCGTCCGACTGTGTCCCCATGGACAGGCTAAGGTTTGTTGTGAATTTAGCTGGTTTGAAACTTCCTACAGAGCGACCCTCTATCCAAGCAGAACAAACATCCCTCTGCATACACCACGCCATCTGAACCCCACCAGTGTTTCTGACCAAACTGGAATAAACACATTCAGCCCCGAGGTGTGCACAGATCAGCCACTTCAACATTCCAGACCACAGTCATGCATTTTATTCCTTCTTATGAGCCAAGGGCCCAGTGCAGCCTGCCCTGCCATGAAGTGAAGCAACTCAGTTTTTCTGTCTGTTTTGGACAGAAAGAATCCACATCAGCACTGAAAATACACCCACCAATTTCCTATAGCACACAGTGAGCAAAACACAGAGAAAAAATCAGCAGGGTCAGGATGTTTAATTCTAGCCAGGACACGACTCAGCTTATATTGATTAAGTCAAAAACATGATGTGGGTCCAAGCTGCTCAATATAGCACCAATGGACATTTCAGATGACCTGTGTGCTACAATAACAATAAAAGCTTGAACCTGTGAGAGTTCATAGGCTTCAAAGCTCCTGTTCAGAATAGATTAAATGACTCATCACCAACTCTGCAGGCCCTCGGCTCAGTGGAGTGTTTTGGTGTCCGTTAGCTCGTTGTTTGGGTTGGTTTTCAAACCTGCAGACTCCACTATCATCAACCCAGGTACAGCAGTCCACTGTCCGTGGCCTGTCAGCGGCCTGTCAGCAGCTGACAGCACACAGACATGGCCAGAAACTAGCTGGTGATGCGGCCTGTCAGCAGCTGACAGCAGACAGACATGGCCAGAAACTAGCTGGTGAACATAGAGCGATTTTCCACTACAGGAACTTCATGGCACAAAACCTGAAGCTTGTCACAAGCTGACCTTCGTATAAGGCTTTGGTTCTAGGTTCGGCCTTATTTTTCCATTGTGACTAATCATAATTAGAAACACATGAAGACATCTGCACAGTTGTGATGTTGTTTAGTGGGCGAGTGCAGCTGTGACACAGACGACAATGGAAATGACACTAATATTGAAGCATGCGACTTAAACATCACTTCCTGTGGCATTGGACGTGTGTGGAGCAGTGAGGAGGCTCTGACCCTCCTCACATTAGCACAGAAACAGCAGATTTACATGTCCACATGGTTTTCCATCATCTGAGCTATGACTGCAGCTCTCTGAATCACCTCATCTTCTTCTACAGTGGTTTAATGGCGCTGAGTGCAGAATCAGCTCCACCAGCTGTTTCTCTCCATCACCAAGTCAGCCTGGACTCACACAGCAGGAGGAGGTGCATGAAAACAAACATTCATGCACATTTTCCTCTGACTGTTTTCTGAAAATTTGGTTAAAACTTACACTAAATTTGGAAGAAAACTCGTCTCCTGTGCATGAGTTTACAACATGTCACCTAATAACTGTATAAGGTGATGTTACTGTATGTCAGCTTGTTCTGCTGCCTCCAAGCGGAGGCCTTTACTGTAGCTTTAAGAAACTACGCCTGTGGTTTACAGATGTGTATCACACTGTGATTGGACCAGGTGCCCACTGGCGTTGTCTCTGAACCACAAACCACCAATCAAGCCCCTCCACCCACAGCCTCATTTCCTCATGTCAACACACTGCGCTGGTGCGGCTGAATGAAGGCTGCAGACATAGCGCAGCAGGGGAACACAACTTCACCATGTTCTCACAATAGAGCGCTCAGATCGACTGTTGATTCCCAGTTCGGATTTCCCGTTTACATGTCCCTGTGTTTAGACCTAAGACAGAATGCATGTACACATGAATAAGCCACAGATGTAAACTGTGATTGAGGCCAAATCACCATCTGCAAGGCAAACAAGACAGAAAATAACTGGAGCTGGAGGGCTGGGGTCAGGACTCGTTAGAGCCCGGATCTGGAGGTTTGGCCTGAAGCCCCTTTGGGAACCTGCTGTGACATGAAAGATAAGTCTGGTCACATTCTCTATTTTTATTTTTAATCCCATGTGCAGACAATGAATGTCTCCTAAAGACAAGCAGCAATCCTGATCTGTTCTTTCTCTGTGCCACAGAACTCCATGTTGTAAATGTGAGGTTCTCAAACTTTTCAAACCATGTCCCACTACGTACCAAACTAAATTTCCCAAGTGCCACTTCTCCCGCAGATACCAAGAAAGAGCCACCTCACTTATGTCCACCCTTCACTACTATTACCTCAGAATGAATAAGAGCATGAGGACTGTGAAGGCTTCAGTCCTGGCCTTCACCATGTGAGGACCTAAACCACCACCAGCCATGGACTTGGGTGGGTAATTTATATTAGACATACACAATTGATCGATGAGCAAGCACGTTTAATTATTTTGTATTGTTAATGTTTACCTTTTCTTTTGAGTTACCGTGTTTCCTGGTCCATGGATGGGGGGGGGCGGTTCAG
>NW_018128431.1:19654-24953 GCF_001952655.1 Monopterus albus
CAAGTTATGTTAATTTCTTTACATTTAAAGGAAATATTTAGTTGAGAGCAGACTGTCTGTTTAGTGTTTATTAGTTGATTGTTTTGGTAGTGTCTTTAGTTGACCCCTTGTGTGTGTTATTGGTTTGGCCAGCCAATATATACATGTGTGTCATTTGTCAGGTCAGTTGGTTTTGTTGAGGTATTAGACAGTTCAGTTTGCTGTATTTTGAGTTTCTTTATTTATTTATTTATTTTTTTTGAACCTCTTTTAGGGCCCAGTTTATCTGATGTTAATTTAGCATTTTTCTTGCTTTTGGGTTAATAAAAAACCCTTTATTTTGTACTTTGAAAGCTGTATCTTCTGCCTTACTGCTTGGTCCCTGACAAGGACACGATGAAAATCAAAAAATACATCAGAGCATGAACAAAAATCAGCTGCAGCTGTTTGCGCCTGCAGCTGGCTCTCTCTCTCATTAACCGCTGTCGGCATTCACTCCATCGTATGTGGAGGTGGAGGGAATAATTTCAACTATGAAAACCCAACAGGTTCACTCAGTGCCTTGGGGTGACTTTTGTTGTGATTTGGTCTTGTACAAATAAGCTGAACTGAACTGAGAACTGCAGGGTAGCTGGCTCTGACAACACGACCTCTGCTGGGGAGCTGAGGTACAACATCAACACATGTGCCATGATTTACAAACACAACCTCAAAGAAGGAAAAAAAAAAAAAAATCAAAATAAAATACTTACTTCACTATCCTTATGTCAACCACGTTAGATCGTGGTGCTGAAAATACACGAGTCAAAAACGTGACTTAAGGAAAAACATTTACTATTTATTTATGGCTGTAAAACAACCACAGCAGAGAAGACAGACGGTTCACGGTCAGCACCTCTGTGGTTTCACATTTCACCCTGGTTTAAACGTGCAACAACTCGTAGGTGCTGAATCAGCGATGTCTAAAACATACATTCACCACATTCAGTAGAATCTGACATTTACTAAAATACACATTTCTGTTAGCACAGTAGAAACTAAACATCAAGTGTATAAAACAGCTGTTTAATAACAACTATCAGCATGATGGTCAGGATATTTTTTGACATATTTTAAAATATCTCCAACAGTTTTTGTTTTACACATTTTCTTATATATCACCAAATAATTAAGACCACCAGCAGGACAAACCAAAAGGACAGTTCCGTCCACCGGTCAGTGATCGGTCAGTGACGGAGGTGGAGCTTGATCAAATACACATATACTGGTCTCATATGTCCCGTTTCCCACAGTGCTACCTCCGCCTTCTGAGAAAACAGGACACCTGTGTCAAATTATTACCTGGTCAACAAATCATCCTGCAAAACCTGCAATCGTATTTTATGCTGATCAAGAAATTTTTTTTTTTTTAATGTACCAGTGAGCACAAAAAAGGTGTGACTCTATGAAATACACTATACTGTTTAAAAACTCGTACTTTTACTTTGGTCGTGAAATAAGAACATTCATAACAGTTTTTAGAAACTGAACTGTGATTGTTTAAAAACTAAATCTCATCAGTCTCAACATTTGGTCCTGTCAACATCTACCACCGTTACAAAGATGTAGATTGTTCCAGCGTACATTTTCTCGTTGGGTATTTAAATCACAGGCTATATTGAGCCTGGAGCTGAAGAAGCATTCGGTGCTGCAGACGTGGAAACAGACCTGTACAGCAGCTCATTTCCTCCACAGTGCAGTGATTCAGGTAAAATTAAACTGCTCAACAGGTTTCATGAATATCATACACCTGTGTTAGACACTTTTTTTAAACAATCCAAAACTACATTCAACTAGAACTGGCAAATGAACAAAATCATTTTCTGTCCACAAAGACACAGGGAAGTGATAAAAGCTGCTCCTGGTTTTGATGGATGCAAAAAACAAGTGTAGAAAATCACTTGTTGGAGTTTGGTTCAGAGCAAAATGTAAAATTTGGCATCAGAGGCAGATAAATGTGTTTCCTGATTCACAAAGCGTGTTATCACGGTAGGAAATAAAGTTCACAAACATTTCAAGATCAACTTGAATTAACGTCAGTATTCTGACATTAATCTGATGACATTTACTTCTGGTGCATGTGACTGCCTAAAGACATTTGTAAGATTTTATTCACAGACAGTTACTTCTGTGTTACACTGTCTTTTCGTGTCCTCTGAAGCGTTCAGTCTAGGTGCTGGTGGAAAACTCAGACATCTGAGCAGTCAAATCATCAGATTAAATATAATGTGAAGTCAGTATGGCTGTAAACAAATGCAACAGAACAACTATTTTAATCCATAATGTTCTTTCTAACTGTCCATAATGCCAATCTGTGTGCTCTGCCTGTGTCCTGACGGAGGGAGCCTGAGTTTCTTCCATTGTTTTCTCATTAAAGAGTTTTCTTGTCACTTCATCTAATGAGATAACAGACTAACAGAGAAAACAATATATAAAAATAATTTACCAGCACGTTTGTGAACATCAAAATGTCCCGTCTCACTCGTGGACCATGAAACGTAGAACTGAGGGTAATTTCTCTGGGAGCGTCTGTGCCTCAGCGCACACTCTGAGACATGTGTAGAGGAGTCAGCATCTCCTCAAAGATGGCTCCCTTCACATTGGAGCCTCTCAGGTTGGCCTCCTGAAGGTCGCATCCCGATAAGTCACAGTTCTGAAGGAAAAACAACACAAATGTATCACAGACCGTGGACCTAGGAGGTTTGGAGCTGTTTCTCTCACAGCCGCTCCCCCCGGCCAAGAGTGACGCCATGAGAGCCAAGAGATGAATCAATGTTAGTTTTTGCTTAAATTTTCACTACAGATTGTGAGTTGATGGCCTTCCCATCGACTGCAGCACAGTGACCGTTCTGACTGAACAGCCTCCGGCGGCTCAACCCGCTGCCACAGCAGCCGCACTGTTAGAGGTGAAGGACGAGTCCTGACAGCCGAAGCCGCAGACAGCGCTAAGATCTAACTAGTGTTGCTGTCCACAGCACTTTGTAAAGGAGAAAGCTTTCCAATCCCTCCTAAGGCCTTTTTGTGAGGGAACTGATTTCACTGCTGTTTAACACTTCTGAGTACCTGCACAGGCCACTGTGTATTCTCACCTCCAGGTCCGTCCCGGCCAGCGTAGCTCCCCTCAGATTGCAGTTCTTCAGTTTGGCGTTTTTCAGCGTGGCCACCCTCAGGTTGATCCCCGTCATCTGACTTCCCTCCATGTCCACACCTTTCAGATTGGCTCCTGACAACACAGACACACAAACTCGCACTAACTTCAACAGGAACGTCATGTTTTTAGGTGTGGTTTCATCTTAACGTGAGATCGGCTGCTTCACCCTCCAGATTGGCTTTGACTCCAGCAGGATCCTCAAAGTTACAGCCTCTCAGTGACGCTCCCTCAGCATTGGTGCACAGCATCTTCACCCCCTGCAGGTTGGCGCCCTGAAATCCACACACACACTGTAAGTGGAGGTATCAAAAATGCTACCAGGAGGGGAAAGTCTGAATGTTAAGATTCCCAGTGTCCCTGTCCTCATTCAGGGTCGGTGTTCACCGTCCCTGATGCCATTAACACAACTCACATCGAGACAGGCCAGGGACAGGTCTGCTCTCTCCAGGTTTGCCCCGCTCAGGTTGGCGTGGGTCAGGTTGGCTCCTCTCAGACTGGCCATCTTAAAGTTGATGTAGCGCAGATCCAGACGAGAGAGGTCGGCACCGTTAAAGTTCAGGCCCTGACACAAAACACACATATAAAGTATTTCAGGGACTGTGCATATCCTTCACTTGGAAGTCCATTATAATGTATAGATATTGTTGATTTAGCAAAAAGAGCCAGTCTTTAAGGCGCTTAGTTTCTTTACAGCGCATTTCTCAATACCAACCCCCAGAAAACATGAAGTCTGCTGCAGCTCTCGGTTCCTTAAAATCAAGGCAGAAAACTTCTGTTTGCCACTTTATTAAATTTGATATGGGAGCATCATTATTCTCCTCTTTAATCTGCTGCCTTCGATTTTAGCATCAATTTATTATGTGTGAAAGCCTTTTTATACCACCTTTGTTAGTTTTATATCTTCTCTTCATATGTCAAACATACATTAAAACATTAACTTCCCTGGCCTTATCTGTAAGGATGTTTGTGCCTGTTCATGTGTTTATTTCTGCCTACCTGACAGCGCAGCTCTGACTTGGTCGTCGTGGCCAACAGGAATCTGACAAACTCTTTACGGGTCAGAGGGGAATGGTCATCAGGAGGCTGAGAGGACTGGACAGGGGAAACGAGGAGGTCAAACCACTGGCACTGAATATATAAATACCTACTGATGTGATGCTTTACTCCTGACTGAGCTACACGGAGCTCTTTACACACACACACACACACCTTTATGAGGGCCTCCAACTGTTCAGCGAGCTGTTGGATACCAAAGAAACGAGCCTCTTCCAACACACCTGCAGTGGAAACGGTGAAGATTAGGAAGCACAGTAATCCAGGACTTGTTATGGACATGTGTGAGTGTGTCTGTTATACCCAGGGGGTTGATGCCTTCATTGATAATGAGCTGCCCGTGCCTCAGGTAATTCAGAATGGGCTCAAAGTAGTCTGGACTGCGATCTATCAGGTAGGTACCCTGAGAGTCCTGCTTGTTCCCCCACACATCTGAATCAAACACAGGAGGAAAGAGGAGGACAGAATATGACACAGTGATGTGAAATAAAAACATGCATTAATTCTCTTTGTGATAAAAGCAAACAGGCTCACCTTTCCCTCTGAACATGTGGGCCAACATGCTCTCAGGCTCTTTACTGACCAGCGTGCTCCTGAGGACTCAGACAAACACAGCAGAGTTCAAGCTCTGCCATCGGGTCATTTTCAAACGTAACTGAATATGATAATGATTTAGACTGGAGTTACGTTCAGCTGGTTTGATTCTTATCTTGCTGGTACAGGGTTCTTTGTAGCAACTAACAAATCTAAAATAATTTGTGGGGTCCCCAAGGATGGACTGAAGCTGACTGAGAGCTAGGAAATACAGTCTACCAGACATGTTCCTGTGGCTCATACTGGGATCTCCTAACTGGTAATGCAGATTATTTATTTCAAGGTGCTACAGAGTTACAAGCTGGTAGTTGACTGCAGTGTGTATTGACACTAAACCTGTGGCTTATCAGGCCGTAGAGGTTCCATCTGTTTATGTTATGTGTATTCTATCTATCCCAAAACATTCTCTACCATTGTCTCAGAAGATGGAACAACAACAGTATAGTACCTGTACCAGGGAGGCTCAGCAGGGCCAGGTGTGGT
>NW_018128431.1:24981-30601 GCF_001952655.1 Monopterus albus
CAGCAGGGCCAGGTGTGGTTGTTAGAACTCTCACACACAAAGCCTACGCTCAACCCAGTGGTCTGCTGGGATTTATTTATTTTATTGAAACTGCAGAAGTTTTCTCAGATGATCACAGATCAGAACTCAGAACAACACTGGTGCACATTGTATTAACGTTATTATAAACTGCTGCCTACACCACAGTCATAGTCACCTTGTGGTGGTGAAGCAGCGTCCACCGACGTTGAGCGTCAGCCAGTCAGTGTGAGCCTGTCTCTTTTCAGGACTTCTGAAGTGTTCCTGAGGATCTACACACAAGTACATGCACTGTAGATAACTGGCAAACCCTTAAGGAAACTGATGACACCACAGGCTCAGTTTCTGCTCTATATATGAAAATAGAATTTCCATTTTTAGCACATTAAAACTAAACAACTAAATGTTAAAGCTAAATGTGAGAGTAGCATTACACTGAGGGTTTGTCTTAGTGTATCATGGTGGTCATAGGGGCCATTTCTGTGCAAAACAAGTACTTCTCTACTATATTATTGTTTTGATACTTCATTACACCTTTCTGATAATGCTTCTGAACGTTTATTTAAGTATTTCTACATTGTCAGTAGTGATGTTTTACTAAATGATCTGAATTCTTACCTCCAAACGAATCGCCCTCTGATATGTACAGCACATCGTCATCTCTGCAGGCAGAGACAGTCTTTGCTATGACACCACAACAACGTGACCATTTCACACGTGATGCTACAGCCTGACACGTTTGATCTCACCTGATCAGTGTTATGTCGTCTATGAGGCCGCCGTTCCCGTTATAAACACTAGAGGCTCTTATTCCCAGTTTTGAACTGGCCACGGACAGTAAATCCTCCATGGAACCGTACACGGCCACCACCTGTACGACAACACCGCTCATCAGCTGATGCTACCACACGGCGAATTAAACTAAATGTCAGACATTAGCTCCAAACGCTAACACGAGCTAAACTAGCCATCTTGTTTAGCATGTACATAATGTACATGCCTTATTTCCCTGTCTTATCTTTCATAGCTTACCTTTCCATTTGTGCAGGTTCCGTTGACAAACAGTGTGACTCTTCTCATGTCAGACTAAGATCAAGTGAACAGTCAAAATGTGTATTTTATCCAAAACACATAATTTTTTTTTGCACCAGGGACTTCCTTCCCTCTCTTCCCTAACTCCGCTATGCAGCAGCAGAATTAGCCAATCAGTTATTAAAGGACAACGCAGCAGCCAATCAGCAAACAGACGGGGTGGGACCTACACGTCTCGCTGAGTAGTACTAGCTAGACAAATGTTTTTACTTTTTCCAACACATTTTGTGCCAGTTTTTGAGCTGTCAGATAAATGTACTAGAGTAAAAACCTACAATAATTTCAGCAAAACTATCCTTAAGTGCCATACTTGTGTAAATGTACTTAGGTTCTGCTTTATCTTTCTGGTAATCCAGTTGTGAAGAAATGAGGATACATTTGTTTAACAAAGCTTCGTTAAACATTTTTCACAACACACAAGTGCTCAATTTATAATACAGGTGCACTGACTGCAAAGAAAGCACTCAGAAGACAACATTTAAACATATTTTCTCAAATTTTTTGTTCTTGAGCTCAACAATCAAATAAATTTGTGCATGTAATTTCTTTTTTTGCTTTATTTTCGGGGGTATGAATAGCTCCATAATAAACCAGAAAACTTTAATTCTAATGTACATATCCCAAACAAATATTACATCAGTGTTTTAATCTCCCATGACCACACCTGCATATCACACAAGCACATGTGGACTCTGAGCACTGAGGTTGAACAGTTCTGCTTTAGGTGCTACAAGAGGAAGCCACCACCTGAGTCACAGATAACCACACCCCACTGACCATGTGCAATCAAAGTGACAGGATCACACTGGCTCTGTTGCAGCAGGCAGCATCAATTCAGCTGGTCAGGTTCAAAACCGACACATGGGAGAGGTGGCGGGTCACTTTAACACCACCTGGCATCGGTGCTCTCCAAGTCTCTACCCCAATTATCAGACAATGCTCTTATACACAAAACATTTAGGAAACCAAACAATGGCACAAAGCTGACTGAAACATGGTTAGTCACGTGCATGTGAACACGCTGCATCTTTATGGGTGAATAGGGTCATTATGCATCACACCTGAACTGACTTCTGATTTCTCAGCTGACCATAATTAAAGATACAGCAACAAATCATGTTTTATAAACATCTTCAAGTATCTCTGAGACAGAAACGAAAGAATGAGGCTGAAAGTGTTGGTTCAGTAGCGTTAACATTCAGGTCATGGTACAGTCACAGATGGCAAAGACCTCTTTGAAGTCGCACAGTAAAAGGCTCCTTGGAAATTCATACAGATAGCGGCCTAGTTATTGGTCATTCCACTTAACGTTTGATAAAGCCATCTCCTTTCTACCAGACATTTCCACCTGCCCATAGCCTCAACAGCCCTCAGCTTAGTTCTGCACTGTGTATAATATATTTGGTTTTGCTCAGTTGTCTGTGACTCCTCTATAGCCTCTACCCAGGCAGTGAAACTATTCATTCCCACTGTCCTCTGTGTCGTCCTCTGCACCTTCACTCTGTCCGTCGCCGCTGGTTTCTGGGTAGTTGAGGATCTGTCTGTTGGCCTGCATGATGTATTGCTGCTGTTTGAAATACACCTTCAGCACTCCCTTGATCAACACAAATGCGATGCCACCCTGTAGGAAAGAGGAGCTATAATCAACACAGATGTGATAATGACACTTAAGGCCCTCTTACGTGTGCACCACCTGTTCATGGCAGGATTACTGCACCGATTTTCTACCATGCTGTTCTGTATAAAAGGTAGATGGTCAAGGAGACAATCCCAAACTGCTCTGCTGCAAAAACAGAGCCCTGAATTTTCTTTTTCCACTGTCTCGACTAATTAACCATAATACAACAAGCTGAATATCAGAGCGCAACCCCTCTACAGCATGTTTCCAGAATCACATGTAGAGGTCATCAGGAACATTCACCAGTATCGTGCGCTGCAGATTAGAGGGCACCCGTCCAAACAGCAGCCTTCCCACCAGACTGGCAATGGAGGGGAAGATGAGAGCTCCACACAGAGTCCTGGACACAGAGAGGTGGTCTCCAGCACCGGGCCCATCAGCAGGGACACGTGGCAGATACCAATAGGAACCTGAGGTAAAACGCCCCGCCTGGTTAGTACTTGTATATACACACTACAGCACCAATCCTGTTTTGCCTGTTTATCAATATCTGTTCCCACATGACAGTACTGATAAGCAGGGTATTTAATTTTTCCAACATTAAAAGCAACATGTATTTATGGATCAGAAACTGTGAAAAGAGCCAAAGCTCTGAATAGACAGGTGATCCCTGCACACACATTAAGCTCAAAGTCAACAAAAAACCCTCAGAAACATTCTGAGACATTTATATCCTCAGCAGGATGTTCAAATATTTACTCATATTTAATCAAGCTGGACACATTTATCTGTAAAACGGTTTTACATTTGTTCAAATGAGTTAGTTGTATGTGTTCTTTGTGGACTGGAATGCAATGTTTTTGTTAAAACCATAAATTACATCATACAAGGTTGTAAAGCTTTTTATTTGCAGCTGAAATACATCAGTCATCAATGTCCATCTCCATATTTATCCACCAACAATTTCTTTCTCATGGTTGAAAGATACATTTTGCGATCCAGTGTGTGTATGTACCTGAGGGGAGTGTGCGTTTGTAGTAGATCCGCTGCCACAGCCTCACTACATAATCCTCCCAGCGGATCATCTTCCCCAGGACCAGCACCACAAAAAAAAAGCAGGAAGAGAGGGTCGGCTCGCTCCATCATATGCAGCCCCTTCTTATGTCCCACAACCTGCACATTAACATGCAAAGACTTGAAGATCCTACAGACTGTGACACTCTGAATATAATCTTTCTGTGTGATATGATGTTAAGTCTGTGCACCTGCATGACCGTCACAGCTCCGTATGTGACAGCAGACCAGTAGATAGTGCCGGCCACCACCCCAACAGCAGCGAAGGGACTGACCCGCGACAGAGCTTTGTCTACCTGCTGCAGGAAATAGACCAGCAGGCCTGAGGAAGGACATGACAAGATGAGTGTGGGCTTATTCGACACAATGCAAATCAGTAGTGCCTTAGATCCTCTGCCTCCTAAATGCCCATTTCTCTTTAACCCCACACTTCCTGTTTATGGTTTAAAATATGAAATGTTGCACTAAGCCAAAGCTGAGATTATCTGACATGTGGTGTCACAGGAGCCATTGTCTCAGACTTGAACAAACACTTTATACAAGCTGAGTTGAACACAACATGACCAGAAAAATGAACTTTGTGTGTAGAATCAGCGGAATGCCCCTTTAATCTGTGTTGTGTCACTCGCCCATCTTGGGGAAGATGATATGGTATTCAGTGCCACACTGTGGACAGCTGACCGCTCCTCCGCTGTTTCCCTTCTGCTTCTCGTCCAGCCAGCGCTGCAGACACGACTGGTGGATCCATTTCGTGCAGCCTTTACACCTGCAGGGGCTCACCCACTCCGCGCTTTGGTCGTCCCTCTCCGTGGCAAAGCACACCCAGCAGTGTCTGGAAAGCACGTGCACACGCACACAAACAACACAGAGTTACTAACCTGTGAACCGAGGTATCCGATCAGTAAGGTTTCAAACCATGTCATGCAGGAAAAAGGTGGATAATTAAGATTATACATATCATCCACTCAGTGGCAGGCTGGTAATTAACACAAAGTATTTTATAGTTGCTTTGGCTCAGTTTCAGTGTGCAAAATACCATACAGACTGTTGGAGGTGTCATGCAAAGATGATCTCCACTAACTTAACATTTCTTTACACTAACACTGTTTAATTTTTTAAAAATTATCACAAGTGTTGCATCAGAACCAGAGATCTATCTGAGGTGTCCAACAATAAGATCATAGCAGAATAACATGGCGCAGTAGTGGTGCTCTTACTTCTCAGGCTCCTCCTCAGCCATGATGTTAGTGAACAGGCTCTGCTCTCCTCGATGTTCTCATGAACCCTTCAGACCACAGCAATGACCTATGAAATCAACACGTACATACAAATGCAAACACTTTATGGTGCTTTCTCTGAGGAACAGTTAGTGGCAACTAGGTAACTGAGTACAATTTGTACTTGGACTTTACTCAAGTAGTTTTATTTTTTACATTTCTACTTCACTACATTTTAGAGGTTAAAACTGTACTTGTTACTCCACCACATGTATTTGACAGCTCGGGTCGCTGGCTACTTTTTAAATTAAAATTTTACATTAAAAAAAGAGCTTATAAAATACAAGACATTTTAAAATAATAAATCAGTGTTTTGAACCTTTTTGGTTTGTAACCTGTGTGTCCAGTTGGGCCAACTTGTCAAGTTTACTGTTTTGCACATCGAGAGCTGATGTACCTGAGTCAAATTCCTCGTGTCTCCATCACACCTGGCCAATAAAGCGGATTCTGATTCTGAAGTTTCAGATGTCTATGAGTTGTTTACAGTCTATGGTTCAAAGTGCAGCCAGCAACTATCCAATAATTCAGAAAAACCAGGTAT
>NW_018128431.1:30650-55859 GCF_001952655.1 Monopterus albus
CCCTTTTTGTTTTCTGCTTTCCTGTCCTAGAAATCATGTCAGGCCCATCATTTATTGTGACCCTCCAGAGGCTGGGAACCACAGGACTAAACTAACTCCACCTACAAAACTTGCAGACGCTCTGTGAAACTAAATTCATTTGAATTTAGTTGCAATATACACAAATTACCAAATTTGTCCCCAGCCAAAGTCGAGTCCAAAGTCTGTGTTTAAATGTGAACTGCTACAAAGGGCTAGAACCCCTGATACTGAGTACTGTAGTAGGTAGGACTCTACTTCTTCTACTTTACCGTACTTGAAGTCTTCTACTTTAGTAACACTTAAAATGATTGTCTCTCATTCTATGGGAGTTTTTTTAGACTATAGTAGTTTTACTTTTACCACCAATGGATATTTGACTTAAGTTTAAAGACATCTTCAGGCACTAATGCTTAGTGTAATAACAAGGAACTGCATCGTATTTTACACTCCTCTTATGTCTTGTATGTAAAAACGTATTAATTTGATAGTAATAATAGCTGTAAAGTAAATGCAGCAGTAAATAAGCACAATAGTTGCGGCAGAAGTACAAAGTAAAATGGAATTAAAACTAACGTTACTTAAGTACAATACTTCGAGTAAATATAGCCTGTCATTAGCTACTTTCCACCACAGGTTAAACTGAAACCAATAGTAAACGCCTTCTTGCTTAATGGTTTAGCTTAGGTTTCAACTTTTAAAAAAGAAAATCAACAGACACATATTGTAACACTATGTAAATTAATTTAAATGATTATTTGTCTGTTGACACATATTGTAACACTAATTAATTTAAATGATTATTTGTCTGTTTATCAGCTACACAGACTCACGTTAAACTGTAATATCATCAGCTCTGACCTCAAAAACAGAGCTCCCATGCTAACGGGAGCTAGCTAGTTAACGCTAACTTTAGCTAAGAAGTTGGTACTTTAAAACTAAGCTAGTTAATATACAGCAAATAAGTTAGATTAAACACTAATATGGACATATTCACAGCTTGTCTGTGTAGTACTAATGTATACTGACACACTTACCTAATAACAGATTTCCAAATAAATAACGTTTTTCCTGTTCGGGTAATATTTGTGTGCGTATTTAGCATTCAGACTTACTTTCTGGCCAAAGTAAGCCCCGCCTTGTTTGACTTTTAACAGCGTTTTGATTGGTCGAAGACTATGACGGCACGTGCTGCATTCATCGGATGTGAGAAAAGTGTAAAATATAAGCCTCGTTGCTCGTGAAAATACGATCCACAATCAGCTGTACTGGCCATAGAATATTTACGTGTATAAAGCATTTGACTCCTGTTTATAGTGTCTCTCATTGTATTAACATACACTAGGATTAAAAATGGTCAGTAAGATCTACATGAACGTACAAAAAACTAAATACACACACATTAATACTATATTGAATACTACATGTTGTTTTGTTCTCAGGGATGAATTGTGGGAGGATCATTCTTGTTCTTGATTGTCTCTCAAATACTATATTCTGTTTGGTTTTAGGTACTTTGGAATCTGTTTCTCCAGATTTGTGTGTGGTGTCTGTTCTTATGGTGTTTAGTTGCTGCTCTCTATTGCTGCTGGAACACAGGAATTTCCCCATTGTGGGATCAATAAAGTCCTACCTACCTACCTACCTACCTACCTACCTACCTACCATTACTACTACATTCAATTAGGTGAACAAGATGCAATGAACACATTTGTTGAGTATGAGAGCAGGACTGCATGTGGACCAAAATAAGTTTATTAACTGCAGATTGTATTAAAACTCTTTTTGAATAAATTACTTATTTATACACGAAGGCCTGGGAGTAATTTTCTGTATTAATGACTTATTAACATTTATAACAGCCAATTTGAATAATAAAACTATTTTGGCATACTTATTAACACCTATTGCTACAGACTCTTTTCACTGTTTTCCGATATTTTATAGACTCACTGAATAATGGAAACAATAAACGCTTCTCCCCGTTGGTTGAAGTCCTAGTTTAGTTTCCAGAGCTTTGACAGCAAGCAAATATGAAAAGCATGGCTATTCTGTTAAACGCCGTGATTGGGTAGCAGTCAAAAAATAAGTAAATGTGATTGGCTGAATCTTTTGTCACTCAAATGATGATGAGGTTGTTGCGGACGCTCCTACAGCCAGCGGTAGCAGGATAGAGGAGCGGTGGAGAGGAGACGGCACAGTGCAGTGACAGGGCGTTATTTTTTTCATGATTAAAACACTAAACAAGAACGAATATACATACAGATCGATAGAAGCACATCTTAAATATCCAGTCCGTCATGGAGTCCTATGACATTTTAGCTAACCAGCCGGTTGTGATAGATAATGTAAGTATGATGATGTCATTCATCCACACCCAAACCGAGGCCGCTGGCTGGGACCGCTGGCTAACTGTTAGCTTCGTTAACCATTGTGCTGTAGTCAAAATATTGGCAGTCTTAACCTGGGTCTCTCTTGTTAAATGTGCAGCAGTTTTCAACATTGCTTAACGCAAAATGCCATTTAGCATCAGATGCTAGTGATTGTAGCCGTGTCTCCAGTAACAAACAGGCGCTAGCTACACCGGCTAGCCAAGCTTGGGTTTGCCAGATTCTAGATTTTAGCTGTCCGTGGTGCTGTAGCTGTATCCTGCGTCCGTAATGCTGAACATTCAACAAGGATGTGGGAGTTACTCTGAGCTCCACAGGATACCGCGTGTTTTTATGCTGCACAGACCGTAGCTGTGCCTTGAACACCGGTGAGTTAGCCACACGGATGTTAGCATTGCAGCCCAAAGTGGGAATACAAACACGCTGCCGAGTGGACTTATTGTGTCTAAGTCTGTTCTCCCTTCAAATAGTGTTTGGGTGTAGGATAAGGTTCAGATCAGTGGTGGAAGTAGCACTGAAATCCAAGGCTGTCCATTATTTGCTTTGTTTATTAACCTGCCAGTTTCCAGTTAACTGATGAGCTGATCTAAGCTTATTTTCCGGGTTAATAGTGGGATCAGGCTAAGCATCTCAGAAGACAACAGGTGGGCCTTAGTGGGAAGGTTTTGGTTTGATTTAGGTAAGAGGAAGGTCAGAGCCCCCCAAACAGTGTCCCCCTTCCCCTTGAATCAAAGAGATGGCATGAAACCGCGAATGCATCGACATAAGATCAAAAGTAACAGTTCAGATAATTTTATAGGAGCTACACACTGTTTGTATTGGGCTTCATTTCAGCTGGTACAAATATGTAACACAACAACAGAAGCTGACGGAGGTTAGGTTACAGTTGGACATTGTAGACATGACTAGCTGAAGTTAGGCTCAGGATAAACAGAACCATGCAACAGAAACCAATGTTGACACAACTCCAGCCGTTCTGTCAGCCTGGGCGGGTGTGTGAGCTGAGAGTGTGACTGCCGGTGGCGTCCAGCTGCATCTCATGACCTCCCTCTGTGTCAGACACACACTGCACAGAAAGCTGTGCAGCTCAGACTTCACCCGTAACTCTGCTGTCGTGTCTGCCTTTTCTTCAGGGTTCGGGGGTTATCAAGGCTGGTTTTGCAGGTGACCAGATCCCCAAATACTGCTTCCCCAACTAGTAAGTCTTCATTGACCTCTTCCCACAGCACTCGCATAACGATGGTCATATGTAATAGAAAGCTATACCAATTATTTTTTTTATTGGCTGATCTTCTGACAGTTTTTTATTTAATCAAGCACCTTTTTAAGTGTAAAATGCCAGAAAGTTGCAAAAATAATAACAATATTCCAGAGCCCAAGATGATCTGACCAAAATCTAAATATTGAATTAATATTAAATTAGAGGGCAAAGTACAAAATCCTACAGAAGCTCAGTTTGGTTTTTCAGCTCAGAAGGGGACCTACACAGTTACATAAGCAAACACTCATGAGAACAAGAGAAAAGGAGACGTTAGACAACGCAGCAAAAGAAGAACTGACCTCAGCATAGACACAGTCATAGAAACGATACAGCGTCACAGTGAATTACTGAAATTAGTTTTAAGATAAAAGACTAAAACACAATCTCAGACAGAGAACTAACACGTACAGGTAACTTTTTCCAAGCTGAATAAATTAATCGATTATTAAAGTAACTGCCAGTTCATCCTCTGCTGATCAACTTATTTAATCATCTTGCAGTTTCAGCTCTAATGCAGTATCACATATTTTGTGTTCCTGCCTATTTTTGTGTTTGTTTCCTATGAGCACTTTACTGTTTATGGTCTGACTGTGTGTGTCTGTGTGTGCGACAGCGTGGGGCGTCCCAAACATGTGCGCGTGATGGCTGGAGCCCTGGAGGGAGACCTCTTCATCGGACCTAAGGCGGAGGTAACACACAAGCACAAAATGCATTCAGACAATGCTGTGAATAATAGTGTGTGTAGTGTAGTAATGTCGTATCCACTGAGGAACACGGGAAGAAACCCAGTAGTTGTGAAGAAGTGCAGATTCACACACATTCTGGCTTCAGCTTGTCGTCCTTACTGATGTGCGGTGTCTCTGTGTTGATCAGGAGCACAGGGGCTTGTTGTCAGTGAGGTATCCCATGGAGCACGGCATCGTGACTGACTGGAACGACATGGAGAGGATCTGGCAGTACGTTTATTCCAAGGAGCAGCTGCAGACTTTCTCTGAGGAGGTGAGATCCTGTCTGGCTGCTACGTATTACTCGAGCATCAGTGATCTTGTTGTAATACGCCTTTGTGTTTGTCTCTTGTAGCATCCTGTACTGTTGACCGAGGCTCCCCTCAACCCCAGCAAGAACAGGGAGAAGGCTGCAGAGGTTTTCTTTGAGACCTTCAACGTTCCTGCTCTCTTCATCTCCATGCAGGCTGTGCTTAGCTTGTAAGAACCCCCTCCTCTGTCTGTGTTGGCTAATTCGATGGCCTACAGACTTGTTTGATGTGTTACTACTACATTTTAGTGTATCCTCTTTATGAGGTACATGTCAGTCAAGTCAGGTTCTGCAACATTTTACCGTTTACACTACAAAACCCAGTGTCATTAGTGTCGTTAGTCCCACTACTGCCCCCCTGTGCGGTGTCAGAAGTCCCCGCAGGGATTCATCAGTGCTGGTCCTCACTGTTTCTTAGTGTCAGCGCAGGATTATTTGAGGTCTGGACAGTGTTTCTGATAGTCCAAGCTTTGTTAAGCAGGTCTGTCCAAGTCTGGGTTCTGACTCTAGTGTGTAAATGCGAGGCCTCTGTTTCATGCAGGTATGCCACAGGCCGTACCACCGGTGTTGTGTTGGATTCAGGGGACGGTGTTACCCACGTCGTACCCATCTACGAGGGCTTTGCCATCCCACACTCCATCATGCGTGTGGACATCGCTGGCAGAGACGTCTCTCGGTACCTTCGTCTGCTGCTGCGCAAGGAAGGCTACAACTTCAACACGTCCGCAGAGTTCGAGGTTGTTCGGACCATCAAAGAGGTCAGTAAGCGATTTAAAATCTGAACTGTGCAGCTGTTTTGCTCAGTCTAATCATGTGTTTCTGGCTTTGCAGAGGGCCTGTTATCTATCTCTCAACCCCCAAAAGGACGAGACTTTAGAAACAGAGAAGGCTCAGTATGTACTGCCTGATGGAAGCACTTTAAATGTGAGATGAACAAACACTGAGGGGTATTATGGAAAGATGTTAAATATTTCCACATTGCTCTGTGGGAAACCCCCCCCATCCTGACTGCAAACCTTAAAATCCTTTTTTCAGATCGGTCCGGCCAGATTCCGTGCTCCAGAGCTGCTCTTCAGACCCGACCTGATCGGGGACGAAAGCTCGGGTATCCACGAGGTCCTGGCCTATGCTATCCAGAAGTCTGACATGGACCTGCGGCGCACACTGTTCTCCACCATCGTATTGTGTGGAGGATCGACACTGATCAAAGGTTGGTGCTAGCTGATGATGACAGACAGCGGGAGGTCCGGGATTCTCTTGACAACCCTGCATTATTTTGCTTCAACAGGTGCTGTTGCCTGTGTGTTTATCTGTGTTGTTCTATGAATACACTGTGTCCTAAATGGGAGCAGTGTGAATCAGAATAGATGTGTAAATCACAGGTTTGTACCGATTATCTCAGCCAGCAATCCGATGTTTGCTGTTACTTAAAAATATGCCACGGTGCGATTTAGATTCGATGCAAGGGCCTGTGATCGGTATGGAACGACGCTGTGTGCCTGTTTCACATAGTTAATTACATTTATATTAATTCACAGATGCAACCAAAGGATCATTTGAAAGTTTTATTGAGCTCCTCTGTTGAAATACAAACAAGGACCTATGATGAAAATTCAACATAGCTTGACTTTTGAGACAGGACGTATTTACTTTGTCACATGTTGAAAAAAGATGGAAAAAATGATGCTGTGTGTGTGTGTGTGTGTGTGTGTGTCCTTATTAATCACAACTTGTTTCTGATGAGAGACTTTGTCTGTTTTTGTTTTGGCTGCTACAGGTCAAGGCCAGTTCACATAGGAAGCGTTTTAGATGTTATTGATTACTTTTCTCACGCAGCAGACAGGAGGTCAAAGGTCAAAGTGTTTATTCGTCACATGCACAGTTAGGAAACGTGTTTCCCTGTACAATGAAATTCTTACTTTGTCGTCCACATGAATGTCACAAAATACAACTGAAATATAAAGTAGATGAATAAGTAACACAAAATCTAAGGCACTTTAAGCAGCAAATGAAGAGATGTAATAAAAATATATAAGAATATAATAGAGAATGTATGATGCATGGGAGCAGCAGGATTCCAGTCAATCACATGTCAGACCAGACACACATCACCCTGGGCCCTCTGTGGTTTTTTTTTTACTCCTCAGACAAATCCCTCGTTATTCTTTTTACTTGAATCTGTTGTGACTGTCCAGGCTCCTGGTGTTTCTTTCCCCTGCCCTCTGTAGCCGCTCAGTGAAATCAGTAAGCCCACACATAAAACGCTGCACGTCTTCCTGATGAGTTGTCCAGTACCTTTCTGCACAGAGGCCGGAGTCGGCATGGGTTGAACAGGCCAAACCCTTCAGCAGTTCAGTGGTGGTGCTCGTGTCTCAGAATAGCAGCTGGTGCTTGATGGCCAGTTTGACGAGAGCAGCACTTCAGCAGCAGTGCGTAGGGATGTGGCTGGCTGAGTGTCGAAGTAAAGGCTCGTCTAACATCGATGTTTACGTTTTGCATCGATGACATCAGATCGCTTGGTGTTTGATCGATGCACCGTGACACCTGTGAACGAGCTAAAGTTTCACTGTGGTCTCTGACTCATGCACATACTGAATCCATTTGATGTCTTTTAGGTTTTGGAGAAAGACTATTAACTGAAGTCAAGAAGCTCGCACCCAAAGACGTCAAGATCAAGGTAGGTCCAGAGTGTGGTGGTGGTCATGTGGCTGGACAGGTGCTCCCTGTGTGTGTGTGTGTGTGTGTTGTAAAGGTGTGTTTGTGACCCGTGTTGTTCTCCCCCCTCTCCAGATCTCTGCTCCACAGGAGAGGCTCTACTCCACATGGATTGGGTAAGAAATCAGACTTCAGTTGTAGCTGCAAACTCTTCACCTTTCTGTGTAGAATTGAAGAGAAGGTTTTGGGTTGTGGTGCGGTTCAGGCTCCGCCTGGGCAAACCACAGAGTCCTGCGCTTGAACAAGGACTGTTTGGCCACATGTCTGTGATGCAAACAGCTTTCAGATGCTGCTGTTTACCTGAGATACAGATGAGCTTGTCAATAAATAAAACCAACTTCATCTTTGGTTGCCTCAGTGACAACAGCCAACATCTAAAAGTGGTCTGTGCCAGTGTGTTTCTAGGGGTCACGAGGGCTTTGAACACACACGTGCTACCGGTCAGAGGTTTGGACTTGACCGTTCAGCTCAGTGGGACAGTGGCTTGTCTTGCCGTTATGCGACACTGGGAGTGTAGATGTAAAACACTGACGTTTACTGAAGGAAGGCTGTTTTACTTAGTTTGTAAATGTATTTTTTATCTGTTGGGCTACAACCCAACCAGTGAGCAGTGAGCACCAGAATGTGTTCCTACACATCTGTAACCTCCTCCTTCCTTGTCTTGTGACAGTGGCTCCATCCTGGCGTCGTTGGACACCTTTAAAAAGATGTGGGTGTCAAAGCGAGAATATGAAGAAGACAGAGCACGTGCCATCCACAGGAAGACCTTCTAAAAGGGCCGACGCCCTGCAAACGCCCCCAGAACTGCCCTGAACCCCCATCCCCCCAGTCACACTGTCGGAGCCTCCTGATGTCCGGGTACCTCTGCTTCATCCTTTATCAGCCCAGCTGCTCCTAAACCACTGTCAGCCTACCACTTCACCGCCCCACCCCCTCGGAGAAACACACATTTATGTGTGGTCGTTTCCGTATTTGCCTCCTCTTTCATTCGCCTCCTTGTCCCCCTGTTCTTCCAGCGGTTGGGTGACGGTGCCATCCCCGACCGCCCTCCCAACATTCACACACAGAGGGCTGTCAGGGGATCCCAGAGGGCAACGATTAGCTCCGTGGACTCTACCACCGGCCCTGCTATACTATAACTTAGTCTACATTGAAGTATTGCTCTCTTGCCTACAAAGCCCTGCACGGTGTAGAATATTTTGAAATGTCAAACGTGAAGGTTTTTTGTTTTGCTACTGTTGAAATTTCCATTCCAAACGGAACATATAGGTTTTCAGTTAGTCCATTTTGTAGTTTGTTTTTTAAGGTTTCTGCCCTGGATTAGCTCACACTGCTAGTAAGGTAAAGGTCACCGTGTATTATATATCTGGCCTGAACTGCACAGTTATGCTCTTAAATTGAATGCGGTTAATTCATCATCTGACTGACTGACCTGCAGTCACCTCTTGTTGTCCTCTTTCATTATTACCGTGAGATGTTTCTGCATAAACAGGACTTCACGTGTTTGTGTCAGCTTTTGTCTCAGCTGACGGGATTAAAGCAAAGGACAGGAAATGCTTTGTTGAGTTTTTAATTCATTACATTTACAATGTTCGAGCTGCACAGTTAAAGGAGACGTGTGGCGTTTTCCAACTTGGGTGTTCTTCTCTGTTACAGAGATTTGATAAAAACAACTCTGGGAAAATAAAACGAGCCTCCGTAAAGTCCAGATAAACCTCAGTGTTACAGGAAGTGTTTCCAACGCTGGCCACAGTAAGCAGAAGTAGCCTCCTGGACTAACTACTGTGAGGGGAAACACTCACCAGCTACAGGAACTGGTTTCCCTTTCATCTGCAACAGGAACAACACAGTACAATGTAGGTATGATTTAGGAAAAGCAACTCAAAAACTGCTCAGGGCCTTTCCACATAAACTTCACTTAGCTTTACTGACCACAACAGTTGCCTGTTGACCTGCAGTAATAACAAACGTGTGGGACTCATTGCTCCATGTCCAGAATGATTTTGTTTGAACAGTAGAGATATTACAGAGAATCCTGAAAGTCTGGCTGATTTGTGGGGACTCCCTCCAGGGCTCCAGGTGTGTTTTGTGCTGCTAACACTGCTGGTATTTGTGCTCAGATGTCTGTGAAACTGAGGTTTAGTATTTACCAAGCTTCTGGAAACTGCTGGTGCTCGCAGCCATGTTTAAACTACACCAGAGGGAGAGAAAAGACCCAGGTTGAAAAATACGAGCGTTTCTTTTTACGTGTGTTGTAACATTCAGCTGGTTTGATAAGTCGCTGTTCCAGTCCCCACATCCGTTGGCAGCTCTGTTTTACTCGGCTGCATGTGAGTGAATCATGTACAGTTAAAGGTGTCCACGCTCTGTCACAGACACAGGCCCTGGAGTCTGAGGCCACAAATCTGACGTGCCCCATGGTTTTTGTATCCTTTTCCCTCTGTGTAGTTGTCAGTCTGGGTCCCGTGATTTCCCTGCATCCCAGTGACAGTGAAGGCGTCGTGTCCACACTGTGTCCGCCAGCACTGGAGCGTCCGTGTCGTCTGCTTCTGGGTGTTTTAAAAAAAAGTTTAAGGAAACACCAAGTTTGTAAAATGCCATCAACCGTGTGTACGGTGGAATGCTTTTCAGTATCAGCCTCCACTAAATCCCCAGGATAACAGACTAAAAATGTACAATACTCTTTCTTCAAGTGTTTGCTTTTACGTTTCTTAAATTCAGTATAATAAATAAGTTAATGGCTGCTGCTCTCATCTCATGATTTCTCTGCTAGTTTCAGATGTGGCACATTTAGTCAGTTACAAATTTAAATTAGACAATTTATTCCACACAAACCTTTTTGTCAAATCACTCATCCAGGACCCATTTGGAGTGACACCATGACTACTACACTGAGTACCTGACTGCACTAACATCATTTTACATATGTACTATTAGTATTTTAGGCTGCCTCTAATTTTCACATTCACTCTGGATGTTACTGATTGATATTAATCCAACTCGGCATCATGTTTGTTGGCTGTGTTGATGGATCAGAAAGACACGTTGACCATGAGCAGATGAAGTCCATTAGATGGTGCTGTGGGTCTGTGCACGTGATGTGTGCACGCTGTAGCCCAGCATTCTGATCAGACTGTTTCAGTCTCATTGGCAGAGAGCTGGGCTCGTGTGTGTTTGTCTTTCTGGGTGTTTTACACTTTTTCTCCACAGCTTTGGCTCAAACCTCAAACGACAGCTTAACGCTTTCAAAACAAGTTTTTCCTTTTGTGCGACAAAGCCCCGTTTCTGAACCTTTTCCCATAAATGTTGCTGAACTCATTTCACTAATGATGATGGACAGTTGTCAACACTTTGAACAACTGTCAGTTGTGTCCCTTTTTCAAAACAGCGAGTTCACATCATCACACGCTCGTGTGTCTGTCCTCTTTAGGACAAACTGCATTCAGATGGAGGCCTCGGTCTGACTCCCCACAAGATCCCTCCCCAGGACCAAATGTGCCCAGTCCAGCAGTGACACGGCTCATCCTCCACCCCCCTCTAAACCTCGGTGACCTGGGCTCGCTGTGCCAGTAGATTCTGCTGCAGACTGACGAGCCAGCAACCAGGAAACTGTGATTTAACAAAGAGGTAGGATAAGGATCTTCCCACCAGCTGTCCAAGTCCCTGACAACAGGGATGCTGGAGGAGGGGGGGCAGAGGCATCTCGCACATTGCACCAACAGACAATATGACACACAACTACACAGGAGGAGGGGGGTTGGATCAGCTTGTCTGGAAGACACAGCAGCCCAGAAGTGCAGAGGGATTTTGCCTGTGACTCACCTTGCATAGATTAGCATTAGTTAGCTTTATAAAAGAATCAGCGCAGAGGAACGGAGGCTGGAGTCAGAGGAGAAGCAGCAGAGATTGTTCTGTGTTTTCTGTCTCTGCTCATGGTCGAACGGTAAAAATGGGAGGCACCACAGTCTCCCCCGTCTCCCCCATCCCTGTTTCCTTGGTTACCTGTGATGGTGCACACGCAGTAGCTATTTATGAAACTCACACACACTGAGTGAAGGGGCATTTCACCAGGCTGGCATGAAATGTTCCAGACCAGTTTTTGTCCGAGCAGCCCTTTGAACACCTGACATACCAGCTTGAACGGCACACGGTCGTGTTTCCAACTCTTCAGAGGACATGGCGCTGAATTCCACTTGTTTCTGGAGACTTGGTGTAACCTTAGCCCAAACCAAACCATTTACATCATGGAGACTTTTCTAAAGGTTGTCCTCACACTGTGACAGTGTAAACAGGTTTGGTCTCCACAACATGAATAAGGCAAGTACACACACACACACACACACCACAGTGCTGTATTTCTGGTTTAGTGAGCCATATAGTCATGAACAGTATGAGAACTGTGCACCGACGACCTGCCAGACACAGCCGTGCTCTAAACACAAATGTTGGTGCCTTAATACAAGATAATGAGGCCGAAGCGTCCTGTTGCCATAGCGGGGTCAGTGGTGTCGATCTGAAGGCTGAGAGGACTTGTTAGGTTCCACCTGACTAGCTGAGCACCAGCATACAAAGGTGACTGACTAACAACGTTAGAGCACGACTGTGATCATAGCACAAGGCTGCTGTGCCAAATATATTTTCCCAGTGTGTCTCTGATGAAAGTCTTCCTATAAATGGTCCATTTGTAAATCTATTACCTGGAAAGCAGCTCTTTCATTCCACCATTACCATGTAAAGTCCTACCAGACAGCCTGCTGTGCCATCCCTCAGGAGACCGCGTCCATCGTCTCACACAGCTGGAGAAATGAGCCCATCCATATGTGACACCATTTAGAGACCACAGATCAGAGTGGGACGCACAGTCATGGAGAAGTGGATCCGTGGCTGACATCTGGTCCCGTCAGCCAGGAGTGTGAGGACTGGGTCGTTGTGGGTCAGCCCCAGAGGCGTCATCTTCACTGGGAGTCAGTGGAACAGGTTTCTGTCCAGTTTCTAATGGCTGACATCTGGTCCCATCAGCCAGGAGTGTGAGGACACCGCTCATGACAGCAAGGCTCACACACAGTCTGTTTCCAATGGGTCGCTGTGGGTCAACCCCAGAGGCGTCATCTTCACTGGGAGGCAGTGGAACAGGTTTCTGTCCAGTTTCTGTCCTGTCTGTACCTGACATTTCCTCAGCAAACAGTGTCTACACAAGAATACTGGAAAGCCTGGTAAACTGTGGCCTGGTGGGGCCTGTTGGGGCCTGGTGGAGCCTGGTGGAGCCTGGTGGAGCCTGGTGGAGCCTGGTGGAGCCTGGTGGAGCCTGGTGGAGCCTGGTGGAGCCTGGTGGAGCCTGGTGGAGCCTGGTGGAGCCTGGTGGAGCCTGGTGGAGCCTGGTGGAGCCCGGTGGAGCCCGGTGGGGCTGTACCTATACTGACAGTAAGCCCTGCACTCACCAACGACCTCACCCTCTGTCTCATGGGCAAGAAAAAAGTCATTAACGTGTGTCAGTGTGGCATTTTATTATTATACGATCCTGCCTGAATCCTGAGAAAAGTCTCTTCTCTTTCTTTTTTTGGTAAAACTACATTTCTCTGTGCATTTTAAGTCTTGCAGGCTTTAGTTTTTTCATTTTGAGGTGGTTTTGTGGTGTGATGTGTGTAACGTCATTACTTCACTGACGTCCTCATCAGTGACAGTCAATAACATTTTCACAGTTAGTTTGATAATCGTGTAAAACTCCGTCCCCAACGTTTGGCACTTTCACAGTCAGTCTAAATGAAGTCAAAGTGTCATTTTGAGATAGCAAGTAAAAAATCTTAAATTATTTAATTATGAGACAGGCCTTAATTTTGGGAAGCTAAGGTAAAATTTCAGGGGAATATAATGCAACTTTCCATTTCTTTCTTGTTTTAATGGACAAACAGGCTTCTGTAGCTCACAGATAAACATGTTTCTTTATTTAGTTTTCTGTTCTTTTTCAGACGTCCACTATCAGTGGACTAAGTAACAAACACACCTACAGTTTTCACACTTGCTTTAATGACGTGGTCACAACGAACTGACATGAAGACACACTACCCGACGGTGTCCCAGAGCTTTCGTCTAAATTACAGTGGACAGTTTTATCCAAAATCTTAATTACAATTTTGAAATTAAAGATAGATGGAAAATGAATCATTCCAAAAGGAAAGTGAAAATGGAAATTGCACATTGAACTGAAGTGAAAAATGTCGATAACAGAACCGAAGATAAGCTCAAATATAAATGCTCAGACTGAAAGGTGATGGAAAACCTGTAAAGAAAGTTTCTAATGCATCAGAAACTGAAGATCTTTTGTTGCTTGTGAGTTGACAGCTTCAGAACAGTGAACTACGAGGAGATGTGGACACCAGGGGCTGTAT
Organism: Monopterus albus; assembly: GCF_001952655.1. Taxonomy (NCBI): domain Eukaryota; kingdom Metazoa; phylum Chordata; class Actinopteri; order Synbranchiformes; family Synbranchidae; genus Monopterus; species Monopterus albus. Next base: position 44,456 of record NW_018128431.1, read on the forward strand.
GTTGATGATGGTGGCGTCCTGCTACAAAATGTGCTCAGTCCTTCAAGGTTTCAGAGAAAGTAAGGCCGTGTGGCATCAGCAGTAATCACATCCGTCACAGACTTTATTGTATTTATCACTAAAAACAGTAGAAATCCAGTCAAGTATCTAAATATTTATCACAGCATGTTCACCACAAACTAAGAGTCTGAGTTGTATGAGACGTCGACGTTAAGCTCCCTCATCCTCTTCCACTGTACTTACGTCAAGCACTGACGACCTCGACACACCAAGGCATGATCACCATCAAAATGAAATGATTTACAAGTTACATATAAAACATTTATGCCAGTGAGTTGTTTCCTTCTCCAGCGGTTGGAGCATTCTCTCAGGTTCTCGCTCTAAGTTCTCAGTTTGGGACACTTTTGTGTCCCTGCATCAACATTTTCCACATTTTCCTGCCGGCCAGTGCTCGAAGCTGACCTTTTGCTCAACCCCACAGAAAAGTTATTGCTCCCAAATAGCAGGAAGAGCCAACATTAATTAGCTACATGGTGTGGTAGGATTTGTCATAAACTGTCTGTTCGACCAACAGAATCAACGACCGCCTGCTTTTATCTGCTTCTGTGTGAAACCATGGATCTGAAACCTGGATTCTGTAAATGACAAGAGAAGGTAGGAGGAGCAGGGTAAAGCCAAGCAGTCAGTTCTCCCAGCTCCCCGGTTTTCTGTCTGTGTCCTGCAGCGGAGTCTATTTACAAGACTGTACGATGGTGTTCTGGACTTAAAGCTACATCCCCCAGCCTCTCCATCGCTTCCTGTCCCTGCACAGTCAGCCCCAGTGAAACCAGCTGCCTCGCTCTGTTAGGAGAGTCGTGGAAATGAGGTTGAGAGAGTAGCTGACTTGCTCAGAGGTCTCAGGCAGTTTGTGACCAGTCTGGTGGTATTGCCTATTAGGTGCTCACTGGTATTGCTTTAGCTGGCATTGCTGGGCTGCTCTCTAGCCTGGGCGAGGGAACATACACTGACCCCATCCTGTTGAGGGACGTGGCCTTCGTCACGCCCTCGCTGCCCACAGTGGAGAGAGGGAAGCTCTCGTAGCTCTCCGTTGCCTGGTTACTGCACTGGCAGCGCTGCAGCGTCAACTTCAGCTCCCTCTGGAAGTTGCTGTTGAGGAAGCCGTACACCACGGGGTTAATGCAGGTGGAGGCCATCGCTGTGAGGTGGCAGGCGGAGAAGACGGCGTCATGCTGGCAGTCAGGTAGGGCCTGGTGGTGCCAGTCGAACAGCGTGTTGAAGACATTGAGCGGCAGCCAGCACAGAGCGAAGGCCACCACGATGGCTAACAGCATGATGTTAATCCTCTGGGCTCCCCGAGTCCTCCTGCTGTGCTCCAGTATGTCCCTGCACAGCAGAGCAACACGGTGACTGTGAAACCTCACACCCAGACTAAGGCAGCGCTGTAGGACAATGTACAACATGACATAATAACAAAGCATTCGTTCTCACAGTGGATGGGAAAAGCTTGTGATGTAAAGGAAGCGGGGGCCTGTACAGCTGTGCTACGTGTGCAGTGGTTAGCACTGTCACCTCCCAGAAACAAGGTTCTGGGTCAGAACCTGGTGGCCCACCGGGCCTTTCTGTGTGGTCTGCGTGGGTTTCCTCCCACAGTCCATACAGCTTAGGGTGACCGGTGACTCTAAACTGCTCGTAGGTGTGAATGTGAGAGCAAATGTGTCGATCTGGCAGATGGATGGAACTATGTGGGCAAATGAGCTGCGGAGCTTATCCCGTACACGTCAGCGGCGATTAATAATAAATAAACAAAACAAGTGACCTGCGTCGTCTCAGGCGTAGGAAGATCCTGAGGTAGCAGAGCAGCACCAGCAGAAGTGGCAGGCAGTACTGGAAGAGCAGCAGCGAGGGCGTGTAGGCAAGGCGGTGCTTTGCTGGTGGCCACAGCTCCATGCAGATCAAGTGGTCCCTTAGACAGGACAGACGTGGGTAAATTCATCATCATCATCATCAGACTTTACTTTGGACACAGCAAATGGGGAGGGGAGTCAACAGAACAGCTGGATACAATAAAATCAAATATCAAACAAATATAGACTAAATGTTCTTTCTGGCTTTGACTCCTCACCTGACTCCAAAGGAGTCTGTTTATGCATAAATGGAAAATAAAAATCTTGAATAACAAGTAAACACACAACACCTCATTCACTACAAAGAAGAGTTTCACATGCACATCAGACAGAACTCAGGTTAGGCTCAACTGTACGATTTCCTATGGCAGCGGAGCAGCTGTGTACGCCCGCGTTCACAAACATTTTGCTTGTGCTGCTGCTTCTTGGAGCTTTAACCTACAGCCTCCTACTGTCAGACGTCAGCGCCACAGCTTGTAATGGCCTCAATATTTAGTCTTATTGCACTGCTCAGGGGCAACGCCTTTTGGCTATTTTTCCCATCTAACCACAGCACGACAAATGTCAGCCACATGGCCACAGAGCAGTCGGCAGACGTGTGCACCCAGGTGTAGAAACACCAGCGTGAGCCTTGAATATTGTAGTAGAGGAAACGATGAGTTCACCGTTCTTCAGCCAAGCGACTGGTTTCCAGTCAGACGGGTAATACTGCACTAAACATGTAATTATCGTACAAACTTCTGCTCACGTCTGTGTTTCTGTGATGACGGTGAAACTAGAATCAACATCCACATGTAGAGGACTCTGCTCTGCTGCCGTCTTTGTTTGAGGGATGTTCTAAACTTACTGTGTTTTCTTTCACAGTTGTCACTGCTTTTATTATTTAGTATAAATTATCATTGAATTGCTCTCTTCCTTTTATTCCTGGGTTGGCTATGAGCCACTCTGGGTATGAGAGTATCTTCATGTCTAAATGGTGGATCTTCAGTAAATACATGTCCTGAATTATTGCTATGCTACGTTCTACCACACCAAACGACGATATAAATATTTACTTGATTTCAATATGCATTAAACATAACTTGATGTAAGCTGCAGTCACAGCTGAAAGTTCACTCCTGAAATTGGCTGCAAATGCAAATGTAATCAAAGACTCCCGGCGCCGGCTCATAGCAGTGGCAGCCTGGTGCAGTGTGTTCACTTCTAATTATCCTCATGTCTACCAGGTCAGGTGTGACTGTGCCCATCAGACTGGCTCCCTCTCTCTCCCCTTTATAGGACGGGACAGTAGAGGAGTGTGATGAGGACCTGGGGTTCTTGGCTGGAGCTGAACGTTGCAGTTATGAGCTGTGTCACTTTTTAAGTCTAATCCATGCACATCAGGTTCAGGTTTTTAGGTCGAGGCTGAGTCCAACACTGTGGACCTATGAAGATCTCTAGTCTCTGTGCATGTGCCTCTGAATAAGTAAAGCTCCCAATGTGCCCTGCGGTGACACTGAGACGCAGGTGGAAATACCCACAGTCTGATGAGAAAAGAAATACAGAACTGGCTCCTGATCGGCGTAAACTGCTCCCACTGCTGCGTAAACATGTTTGTTTGGTGCCAGGAAATGACCAGAGAGGAAAAGAAAACCAGCGGAGGAGAAAGCTGCCAGGCACGTGTGTGCACTGCTGCTGGCCGACCCCGTGTTTATTCAGGGCGCTCATCCTGGACTCTGCACCTTCCTGGAGAAATGTACTCACATGTTTATGTTGAGTCTGAATGCAGTGTTTTTAATGATCTGAGTGTGGTGGGTTTGGGATGCCAAGGTGCTCAGCTGAAAGATTTAGATGCTTCTTTGTGCTGACAACTGTGAAATCTTAACTAACTGAAACATCACTGGCCTCTGAGCTGTATCTACCATGCCACCTCTACATTTCTGACTTCTGTAGCTGTGAGCTCACAGCTGGTCAGTCACAGCAGCTCTCTGAAGTTCTCATTTTCTCTGTACTGGACCATGTACTTGGCCCTGGCATTTTGTTCTCAGGACTATGCATCACTTCATTCTATGGTTTTACTAAAGAGGAGAGAAACGCTCCCCGAGCCCGCGTGCTTCCTGGGCTGGGCGGTGACGGTGCAACACAGCTGAAGACCAGCACTGACAAGGTGCTTTGCTGTCGAGGCACAAGTTCAACAAATTTGAACACGATGTGATGGATTCGTATGGATTTACTTGGCGAGTGTAACCAAACCTCCATATGTCTGTAAATGCTGCTGTGACAGGGGCTTGTTCCTGATGCTGTGACAACGGGATAAGTACCTGAAGGGGTTGGCGGGCAGACTGATGTTCTGGAAGGGGTCATTAGTAAGGATGTTGAAGGACAGGAAGGGCAGAGAGATGAAGCAGGCGACCAGCCATGTCAGGCCCACAGCCAGGTAGGAGTGGCCGGCAGCGGGTGACCAGCCCGTGGGATGGAGGATCAGCTGGTGACGCTCCAGAGCGATGAGCACCAGGGAGAAGATAGACACTGTCACGGACATGCACTGGACAAAGGGAGTCACCTGCACAGGCACAAAACACACAAGTCTTATCTAGATCTGAGGAAACAGACACGATTTGTGAGTCAAAGCTTCTTTGCTGTTTCCTTTCATCTGCTGTGTTTTTGATTAGTTCCTGTACGTTTCACCAAAAAGGCCACAGCTGATTAGTTGGGTCACCTACTGAATAAAAAAGCACTTTGTAACCACTTAACCTAAATTCTCAGTTGTTGTAAACTCAACTATCGGCTGCAGTTATTTTCATCAAACAGTCCTGGTTGTTCTGATTAGAAATGTTGGCAGCACTTTCTGATCAGGCACCATTTAAAGGGCTTTAGAAGCTTTAGTTCATGGATTTGTTATTAGTTATATCATTTTCAACCATTATCAACATCCTCCTGTAGCAGGACTCCCCCTAAACAAGAGGCCATGAAGTCTGCAGTGATAATGTTGGTGAGCATTAATAAAACCTGATGGGTTTCTCAGCTTGGAACAAGACCTGACACCAAATCGGCGAACAATAACCAGGCCCAGCTGCACAGAACACGACTTATAGGCCAATGTAGATAAATAACACCCTGATATCTCCCGATCGATCATGTTCCAGCCTTACTGACGGCAGACACAGACACACTGACTACGGCAGAGCTGTGCACATTTAAAATAAGCAATGACAAGGCCTTTGATTTTACTTAGACTTCATGAATTTCTTTGGTCATTTATTGCAGCGTTTGCAATGCTAACGGTTACAGTTGATAAACACTTTAGAAACAGAAAGGGGGACAGGAATTTCACAGGCACTAAATTAAAGCATTAAATATCCATACTGTGTGTGTGTGGTGGGGGGGCGGAGTGCTGACCTTACACAGGGCCTCCCCCAGCACCCAGCGGTCCATCAGTGTGTATATGACGGTAACTGGAAGACACACCACACACATCAAGATGTCCGAGCATGACAGGTTGGCGATCAGGATGTTGGTGACGTTGCGTAGCTCCTGCTGCCGGGCGATGATGAACACCAGGCCTGAGTTGCCCAGCAACCCGATTGCGATGACAGCGCTGTAGGCCACAATCAAGAAAGTTGCTCCGCCTACAGAGGGCGGGCACTGAGAGGTGTCTGCCCAATCAGAGGCCTCCCACACCCCAGGGATGCTGCTGTTGTTGGACATGGTGGGGTAAGGACAAAGGGAAGGGGTGATGTGATGTGTCAGGGGTTAGAGGTCAGCAGGACCAGAGCCCCGAGGCTGCTGCTGAACTTCCTCAGAGAATAAACGTGTACAGCCAGATCCAAGCAGAAGTGACAGGAAGGAGGAGGCAGCAAAGTGGAGGCCAGCCGTACAGCAGTCAGTACTGTTTGTGACGGAGGAGAGATTCAAACATGCATGTTGTCCTCCTTCCCCATCACTGTCAGCATCTCAGCGGGCGAGCTCAGCATCAGTGTCTCCCTGCAAAGAAAAGAAAGCAGAACACTGAGAGGAGATGGAGGCGACAAAAGGAACTGAAACAGGGGAGTGGGACCAATATTTTAGCATTTTCATTTGAAAACCACGGCCAAGAAACCACTTACTGAACAATATCTGATGGACAGGCAGAGGAGCTCACACTGAGTGAAAAAGGCCACTGAATGATGTGACAATACCTGAACTGGCTGATCCCACTACATTTCTAACTATGCTAATATCCATAAATCTAGCCCGTGAACACAGATATTCTCAACAGTATGTCACATGATTCACTCTATATAAAAGTCAAATATCATTGTTTATTCAATACTTCTATTTTAGCGGCTTTAAATAAAGGGGTCGTGTGGCGGCTGGAAGAAGGTGGGCGGCTAACGTCGTCTGCGACACGGTTTCTAGCCAAGACGGAGCAACTCTGAGTGAACTGTTTAATGAGGACACAGCTGTACAGCCCTGCATCTTATCCTGCTGGCACTATTCTCATCCACTGATTACAGCATTCATCACATCCTCACTCACATTTCTGCACACACACGTGCACATGGATACCATCAGACAGCCGCCCATTCCCTCTGCCGGCCTCTCTATGGTCTGAACGGCCCACAATGAGACACACTCACAGGGGTCATTACACATCCACACTGACTCACTTGCACCATCCACCAGCTTGTGATAACACTCATTAAAAAGCTCGCCATCTCCTGCTCTGTCTCCGCTGCACACACATTTATGCCTGTTCAACATGTCTCTTCATCTCAATGAGCGGAAGAAAGATCTCTCTGCCAGAGCTCTGGCTGCAAAGCCCAGCTCCTCCCCACCAGCTCCATGATGTCCAGGGACACCGTCCAAAGCCTCATCAACCACCTGCTGCTCTGCTCCACCAGCAGCAGCATCTGAGACTCCAGGGGATCCTGGATTTGTCCGTACTGAAGAGGCTAAACACATGCAAGAAGGGAACAAAGACTGAGCAGGAAAGGTGAGACCAGGTGTTCCACATGAAGTCATCAGGCACCCAGGTATGGTCACAGCCTGCATGAAGAGCACCTCGTTTGCACAGAGCATGTACAGGTGTGCAACACTCATAGGGCATCATATAGGGGCTTTAAACACTCACATCAAACTGAAGTCCTACAATAAATCCTCCCACCATGCTGCATTCCCGAGTGTCCCTAACAAACTGACCACGGAGTAGGTACACAGGTACAAACCTTGTTCTGGACAAACAGAATATTCACTCACCACTTCCTGTTAATCCTGTCTGGACTGGGCTGGAAACAGCTTCTGATTTCTTGGCTTCATCACACTGCTCTGTTTTTCCTGCCAAAATGTACAAGGACTAAAAACTAATAAGTGCCTAAGAAATAAACAGAATCACTGTAAATCGTCCACAAGCTGGGCCCTGTCAGGAAGAACTAAATCCTCCAGAGACAGGAACGTTTTTATGACTCCGTTTGGTGAAATGTTGCTGCTCACATTTCCATGTAAACTTGACCCGAGTGGGTGTTTTGAATGATGAAGCCCACAAACAATGAGCAGATGTTTTCATTCAAAACAGCTTTCAAGGACACTCTGCTTGGCTCCAAAGCCAGAACACATTCATTTGTTTTCCTGCTTGGGCTTCATCCAAATCTCTTCATTAAATAATAGTCGACTTTTGTCAGAGAGTCAAGTGCATGTGTTTGAATCCCACAGCTGGGCTGAAATGGTTTTCAGTCAGAAGGAGATCCAGTTCATGACATGAACGTGTGTGGATGTGGGGGAGGGCAGGTGTGGTCCGGGCCTTGCTGCGTAGCCCCCTGGATGATGATGCTTCTCTCTTTTCTATTTGCTCTTTGATTTTCTGTCAACACACCTGAACTGACCTACAGATGTGTGTTAACATCCTTGTTAGTGCACTGTGCTGTTTGCAGCTGTGCCTTCATACAGGATGATATTAAAGGGAGGAGGACAGCAGGTCAGAGAGGAGACGGGTTTGTGTTTAACAGACTTAGCAATAATTTACACTTTAAGTACTCTTTAAATTACAGAGCACCGATTAAATAATTGTGGGGTGTGTTGGTGCTGCCATTGCTGCAGTGGCAGAGTTGGATGAACAGAGTCACCGTGGAGTCGTCCTTCCACTAATGTTGCTGAGAATACACTTTAAACATATCTCTTGTTTTATTCCCCATGTCTCAAGGTGTTTAACAGCGTCTTAGTGTAATCTTTGGAAAGCTTCTTCCCTTTCCTACACTGCACTGTACCCAAGTCATTTGTCTTTGTGCTGGGACTGTCCACTAGAGACCATATCCACCAACTTCTGTCCAAAACTATGGGATTATCCAGGGTTACATGTTTCATCCCCTGACTCCTGTTGCTCCTGTCCAAACTGGGCTGTTAATAATGACAAGGGCTCCTGCTGTCTTGGCTTCATCACAGACTGCTCTGTTATTCCTGGCAGGACAGAGCAAAGTGTTTAATGTTGTCATCACCTTGTCCATTTATAGGCACTGAAGAGACCAAGACAAGGGCGCTGTCATTTTGTTTTCTGCTCAGGGTTATGACTGCAGAGATATAAATAACCCGACTGTGGAACTGGGACAGCCATAGTGGTGCTGTCTACACCACCCTGGACCCCAGGATGGTGCTGAAGAAGAGAAGAGGGGTCGACTGATTTCTATGATCAGAAGGCTCCAGCTGATTCTTCACTGTCCGGTTCTGACTTTGTGTGCCAGCACATATTCGGACAACACTGCCTGTAGTCCCACGAGCCGCACCGTGGCAGGTTCTGTCTTTGCCACGTTCAGGACATGGTTCGTTGAAATGACGGGTCGGTCAGTGTGGGTGAAATGATCCTTAAGGTTTAATGTCTGTTAGGATGTAAAGTCTTGAACGTGGAGCCGGGAGGGACGAGAGCAGCTCCAGCAGAAAACAGGAGAGCACGCAGTCAAGGACAAAGCCACACAAAAACAGGGAAATCTCAGTTTGGGTGCTCATCACATTGTTGCAGATGGCATCTTCACACTTCTTCCCCTGATTGAATGTGACTGTCACTTCCGGTCACGCTGGACAGGCTGTTATGTTCCTGAAGCACAGAGCAAGTGCAGATCTGTACCTTTGACGAGTTACCGAACCAGACTATGACGTATGTGTGTGGAGATGATGTCGAGCTTCGGTAAAACTCTGGATAAACAGAAGAAGTGAGAGTTTGAATTGTAAAGGAAGAGCTGATGGTTCAGCTTTTTAAACAGAAGAAACCAAACAAGTCAGAAACCATCCATCTGCACTGCCTTACAAAAAGCACGGGAGCATACGCAGCCTAATTTGGTCAACAAAGAGCACAGCAAAGAGTCTGCACACACAGACACACACGATCTCCTTCTCCTTTTCTTCTGTCCTACACGATCCCACACAGCAGACGACAGACTGTTGGAGATCAAACAGGATACTGGCCAACAGCCTCGTCCTCTCTGGTTCCAGCAGCCCCCACCTCCTCGGAGGCTGCTGCAAAGTTTCCCTCTGAAAAAGGTCTGTCGCTTTTAAAAGGAGTCTGTGATGTTAATCCTTCGAAAATTTACTTCACCATTCAGCTGGTCTCCATCTCACTGCTGATAAATTTCACATATTCACACTGAAGCCTCTAAATCCGATTTGATTTTTTCATTGTTAAACTATTTAGTCTGACAGATCTGGAAACTAAGAATAAAATAAATAACACTGCTTTAATACTCATCCATTATCTACACCGCTTATCCTGAACAGGGACATGGGGGCCTGGAGCCAATCCTGGTCTGACTCTGGGTGAGAGGCGGGGTCTAACCTGGATAGGTTGCCGGTCTCACTCTGGGTGAGAGGCGGGGTCTAACCTGGACGGGTCACCGGTCTGACTCTGGGTGAGAGGCGGGGCCCACCCTGGACAGGTCGACTCCATGCAGACTCCACACCGAAAGGCCCTGGAACCTTCTTGATGTGAGGAGACAGCACTAACCACTACGCCACCATGCCGCCTACAGCGTTAACATTCATTTATGTAATTGTTGCTTGGTTTTGAACCAGGAGTGTAAGGAAGCTGTTACGTTGCTAAAGGCAGCTGCAAGATGCAAATCTGAGCTCAGCATAAACACAATTTGCATACAAATAGATCTGGAAGTGTCTGTTCGGGGAAGCATGCTCTCTCAGATGGTGTGTGTGCAACACACCTTCCATTTCTGTAAAGTTTCACAAATCAGATCAGTTTCTAATTTTCATCTCAGCATTTCGTGCTAGTTGCCATGGCGGCACGAAGGCCACCATCCTCCTGGTAATGCAGGGAGTGGGCGTGATGATTAATGATGCTTCCATCACATGCAGCACCATATTCCAACAGCTTGTACCATGTCTGCAGCTCACACACACAGACCTCATGGTGATAACAGCGTTGATCTTATTCCTTAAGGCATAAACCCTTAGAAATCTCCAGCAGAGCCTCCAGAACCCGACAAGAGAGCGTGTTAGTGCCAGCAGGGCAGAGACAGGGGGATCTGCTCAGACGTTCATCCAGCAGATGGCTGATCTCTCTTGGACTAAAGCCAGGAGCCTCTGGCCAGTGCTGCCAAGGGGCCAGGTGCCCCTTGTGTGTCCTTTGGTCGGTGTTGTAATCCAGTTCTAACATTAACTATATCACAGCGTAGAAAGGAAGACAGATGGGTGATGGTGTTAGAGAGAGACATGAGATAAAGGAGGAGTAGAAAATAATCCACCTCCAGACGGATTCTGTCTGCGGCCCTGGTCTCCACAGTTCATTTACAGGATATGAATTCAGAGCTGTAGGTAAACAAATGGTCTGAATTCATGTGTGAGACTGACAGAGGATATAAACACACACACAGGTCTGATGTAACAGCGCTCGTTCCATATTCATAACCCAAATGTTTATTGATGAGCGATCTGCCTAATAAACCCAGAAGACCAGGCGGAGACAGAATGAGGAGAGGCCGCATCTATTCACACTGTCGTACGATCACTGAGCAGCTCAACCTTGGCACTTCTGGCTGCATCACTCACTCCTGCAGCCGTTCTTCCTCCTCCTCATTAGAAGTGGAAATGACTAGATGAATAAGTAGAAAGTGACGAGCCTCTCAAAAACTCTCACGACAGCTTCTGTACCTCAGTGAGTGATCAGAATGAAGCTGCACTACCAGCACTGAGTCACTGTTTCACATCATGTCCAGCCAGAAAGCCTGGCTGCTGCATCACTCTCAGCTTGGTTTTAGCCATCTGCTTTCTCAGCCAGGTATCCCGACGACTGGCTGTCACACTGCGACTCTGCAGCTCACGCTTTACCTCACATGCAGGACAAGTGTGTCTCTTTAAAGAAAGGTGGGAGGCTTTACCTCACATGCAGTGAGTCTCTTTAAAGTGTGTCTCTTTAAAGAAAGGTGGGAAGAAAGTGTGTGGAGTCGAGGTGGATGGACGTGTGGTGCATTAGAGTCCTGTCACAGGCCTGCAATTAGCATTTGCCTTTATTATTAACAGCAGCCATAATCTCCTTCTGATCTTAAACA
>NW_018128431.1:56195-59797 GCF_001952655.1 Monopterus albus
CTGACTGGTCTGATGAGGATGACCATGGTGTGAACCAGATGCTGTGGCCTTCCCAGTCACCAGGTCTCAGCCCAGTTGAACAGCTATGGGAGATGTTGGAGTGAAATGTTAGACAGCGTCTCCACCACCATCATCAAAACACCACTTGAGGGAACATCAACCACAGGCCGCTGGGTATTTCAACAGTGAACCCACAAACAAACTAGATGCACAAGGCTGCCACGAGTCTCTGTGTGTTTATGAACAGATCTTGTCTTTACACCTGAACATTACTGCCTGAACGTCACTGTACATGTCTACTGTGTCTACATCCATGTTCTGCTCTTTCAACACTTGTTTGATTTAACCAGGAACTGCTGTAAAGGGTTTTAACTGAATGTGGAGAATTAAGAGCTCTGACAAAAGCACTGATTCCTGTCACACAAGCACAAAGGCACTTCTGTCATGTCCTTCCCTTTGGACTTGATTAAATGCGTAACCTCCCACTTGTCAGTCTGCATCAAAACGGCACAGCCTTGACACAAAGTGATGCCATTTTGGTCGCTGATCGTCACTGATGACGGTCGCTTAATCTGCAAAACGAGCAGCAACCACTTTACATCTCCCAACAAATCGAATGACGCATCTCCCTTTGCACAAATGGAGACTTCACAGTGCAATTTGGGCCACAACTAATAATGGTTTTCATTATGGATAATTTGTTGATTATTCTCCCGATTAATTGATTGATCTGTCTGCCATTAAAATGTCAGGAAAGACAAACTGGTCTCATAAACATCAGAAACGTCTTGGCAGTTCACAGCTTGTCTGGTTCCTTCACAGATGTACGTCTGCTGGGGGTGTGGGGGAGCTTCGGGTTGATTTCTCTCTCTAAATATCCGGTTACAATAATGTGGATGAGACAGGAGAGGCAGCGTTAAAAATGATGACACACTCATTTGGTTAGTGCCGCACTGTAAGGTCAGAACCTAAGTTTAATGAGCAGCGATGCATCAAGTGCAGATGGTTTCAGCCTGCTTTATTCTGGAGCACTTCATAATCCTGTCAACCATGTTGTGTATTCAGTGCAAGACTTGAAACAAAGATGAGAAATGGGTCGATACTAGCCAGATATGAGCTCCTAGCAGGCCTGTTCTGGGGTATAAAACAAACGTGCCTTCCTCATGCACACAGCTATGTGAGGAGGACAAACACCTTTCAAATGTATGATGCATAGTTATTGATCCTGACGCTGTGACAGACACATTCAGGCTGATTGGATCCAAAGATCAACACTCACCAGGCTGTAATAGTGTCTTCGCTGCATCGATTACTTGATGATTGATTTTCAGACCATGCCATAAACACTGACCGGGGGCTCAGCTCACACAGCTGACGTGTTAGTAGAAAGGAGAGTGTGTGACTCGGGTTTTTATTTTCTGTCTTCTCTTTTATTTTCCCTTCATATCATGCATTTGCATTAGGGCTGAATGCTGTGAATGTTTGCATGTGGGATTACTGTGAATATGGTTTGTTGCTGATAAAATCAACCAAATATTTAGTGTTTATCTGAATTCTTAGATCATTCAGCTCCACACCAGATAACTAATAAAAGCTGGGGAAGCAGAGAAAGACACATGAAAACCAGGAAACATTTTAACATCAGGGAGGGAAAAGGTTCCGGTCTTGGTTTTAATGAGGACAAATCAGCGAGCTGTGTGGAACAAAGTGTCTGACCAGAGACAAGCTGCTGAAGCGCTGTCATTTTAAACTGACCAGTTGTCGCTGAGCGAAGCCCAGCAGGCACGTGACTCATGCTGCCAGTTTCTTTCTCACACAAAGCTGCTTGTGCTACAAGTCATGAACTAAAATCAAATCAGCTCCTTTACAGTTTTAAAAACCAAGTTTTGTCCCTGGTGGACTGGAACAGCGGCGTCTGGCGCCGACAGACATTAATGTAAAACTGTGTCTGTGTGGTGACAGTCGGAGATTTTTCATTTCTTGGATGTAAAAGATTATTGTAAACTTTGTCAAACCTGAGCACAAAAGACCTGTGTTTGTGTTGAAGTAGTAAAGACGCTTTTCATACTGAGAATTCTGAAGTAGCACGTTTTAATATTTAAGACTAATTTAGGATCCAATTGCAACAAAAAGGGGCGGGAGGGTTGTGGGAGGGAGTAACAGGGCTCAATCTGTGGACAATATAACACACTGGAGGTTCAGGTATGTATCTTGGTGAACACCAACCTGAAAAAAAACAAGGACCTTTATACTGTCTGTACAGGTGAACGTGGGCTGAACCATCCCAAACATACAAAGGTCAATGTGGAATAAGTGAGGCAGCTCGCTTACGGGTAACTAATGCTGAGAATAACAAGGCTAAGATGAGAAACAACTGGGCTGGTAAACAACAGGCAGCCTGGGTAAACCGCTTTTAACATAGAGCAGATAATTAACTAGATCCAAAGAGAAACTAGAGTCCAGAATCAAGAGTAACAAGCATGAAACTTAGAGTAACTACTGACCAGGTGAAACCAGGGAACAAACATGTCTGGACACAGGTGACATCCAGCAGGACAAACAGTCAGACAAAGTCATGGTCACATGCAGAAACAGAAACATGAAAGCAAAACATGAACGCAGGGCTGAGCACTGGATAGTCACAATCGATGCTTCTTTGTGGACAATCTGGCAAGGACTGGATGCTAGTGGCTGACTTAAACAGAGACTGGATGACTGCATAGCTAAAACACAGATGAGTGTGGGTGGAGGAGGGGACAAAAGCAAAATAGGTGAATGGAGATACAGGCAGGGTCTAACATGATGGAAACAAACAGCAGGGACTATGTTGTTGACTGGCTGCTCTGAGAAATGTTTTGATGAGGACATTCTCTGCTTTTTTTGTATTGGACACATGCATGAAGATGCATGAAAGCAGGCACATGAGGGAGGCAGGACCACATTAGTGTGGTAACTAACAAATACCTGACAAACTAACTGACAAATACCACAGCCAGACACAATGTGCAGAGTGTTTGAACTTGACCAGCCTCTACATGGTCCTCCATCGCTCAGCCTTTTCTGTCAGTTATTTTTTTTTTATCTTTGACACTTTGTTCTGTTTTTCTTGTTTGTTTCATTAATATTTCATAATAAAAGTCTTGAACTTCAGCAAAATAAAAATAAAAAATAAACCAGCTTCATGAAAATGAGAGCTAACATTTCCTGCAGCAGCTGTTATTGAATCTTTTACTTGTTCTTCCAAATTAAATGCTGTCACATTATCTCAGTCAAATAAAACCATCACTCTTTGGAAACCTTACAGCCCCAATTAGCAAAATGCCAATGAGCCTTAATAGCTGGTGGACAACAGTGGAGGTCTACGGCCCAGAGCCATGAGCTGGACCAGGGTCTGGACTCACACACCAAATTCACTGGTTGGTGGGGAGCAACAGACATACAAAGCCAGTGGTGTTATCGTTTAACCTTTCATCAAGTCGTCCCTCTTTCACGGTGAAAAGTGTGTAAATCCAATGTCCACCTGGAGACTGTCAGACTAAGTTTGGCCCGGTGTCTGAGCCGGGCTGCTTTGCTGCCCCTCATTTACTTCCTGTGATGAAAAG
>NW_018128431.1:59812-66249 GCF_001952655.1 Monopterus albus
GCAGGAATACACATGGTGGAGGACAGACTGGTGGCCCAGCGGGCAAAGCTCAAAGCACCGAACCATGAGCTGGAAGCACGGTGCCAGTCACACCTGACAGATGCCACAGGGTACCTAATAAAGTGCTCACTGACTGCAGTTAGAGAAGCGTATAAAACATGATGCATTAAGTACCTAAATGAAACATCCAGTGATGCAGTGTGTTATGAACAATATGACTCTGAGAGGAACGTTTCTGCACAACACGATTTTTACTTTTGACACGTTTTGTACTTGAATTGCATTTGAAGACTCTTATGTAAATGATCCGAGTACTTCTTCCACCACTGACTGTAAAACCCAACAAACCCAGAAAATTATGAGCTTGCATCATCTATGAGACATAAATAGGCAGCAGTCTATCAGGAACAGGGTGCCAGCAAGAAATCAACAAATTCAACCTTAACACGTCCGGTTTCTTGTGTGTGGATCATCTATCAAAGGCCAAACCACTGAGAAACAACCTGCCTTCAGATACAACAACAGTAACGAATTTCTGATTATATAAACCTTTACTTTGACTTTTCTAGATGAAATTCGGGAAAAGGCAGTCTGTTAAATTAAACATAAGAATAGAGTTTGTGGTGACGCACAGGATCAGTGAAACACCCACAACAATATTCTGTTTTGTTGTTCATCTGAAACGCACCGTGACTTTGTGCTTTCAAGCTGCACATTCTCCATCCATGAATCCTAATCACCAGCAATTAAACAACAATTAGCCAATTACATCCCCTTCTGCGTTCACGGTTCAGGAAGCTGGAGTTACACTGATGTCTGGCAGCTCACACAGGTGAATAATCACTCCGAAGTTACGTCTCCCGCACCAGCGCGCTCTGAGCATCTTAACCAGCCTCCTTCAGTCGCCATCCGCTGTGTTTTTCTTGGCAAGTTGCTGAAACATCTGCTTCCTGTCGCTTCGACGGAACAGCTGTAAGGTCCAGCTGTGACTCGCCTTGGGAGAAAACGGGTAGAGAGCTGCACTCACCTGTCCAGGCCGTCGGCGCTGTGTCCGCGTCCAGAGACGGTGGCTGCGTCTGGTGACAGCGCTCACAGCTCTGCACACAGAGGCATGTGTGCGCGCGCGCGTGTCTGTAGAAGAACAGCGACGCTGGTCGGAGCAGTTTGGAGACGGTGAGGGGGGGAAAGTGCGCAGTGAATCCGCTCTGGAAACGACAGAGGAGCTTTTATTTCAAAGCTCCCTTCACCTTTAGTATCAAAAGATGAGTTCCCGTGGGAGCAGGTCTGCGGCCGGTGGTGCTGCCTGCAGGGTCACATCAGCCTTTCAACTTTCAGACAGGCTGGGCTGGGGCCGACCCCCCCTCCCCCTAAGATCTAACGACACACAAATCATGATTTTTTTCTTTATGTCTTGTCTGGTGCTGATGAGATCCTCTGTTAATATGCTGCAGTGTAGAAGTACTGTTAGTCCTGCAGCCTGGACATAAGTACACAGTATAATACTACATTTTAATGTCTGATGCCTTTATGCTGCGGGCGCTGAAGTCTGAGCCTTTTTGTGCTGATGTTCTACACAGCTGATGGATTCTCCCTGGAGAGGAGTGAAGTCTTAACTTAATCTCTAATGACCACTTCTTTGTTCTTTACATTTTGGTGTATTTCTCTGAATCTGCAAAGGAAAGTTATCAGATAAATGTAAAGTGCAACATGTTGTGGAGAAAAACAAAGTACATTAAAGTAAATGTGTGGATTATAAAACTATTTGGATTCATTTGTGCAGGTGGAATAAAGAATTGTGTTTCCACCATATGTAACAAAGGAAATTGTACATGTTTAAAACACAGGCCTCAGACCCTGGGTGGTGGCTCATTTGGTGGCAGAGTGCATCAGTCAAACAAAACGCAGGGCGCACACATCCAACACACTTGGGCAGATGCTAGATCAACAGCTGCCTGAAGGCAAACGTGCACTGAGCTCGGGCTCCCAGTAGTTTGAATCAAGCTGCAGCATCATTTCAATCTAAAACAGATCTTCATCAGGCGGTGCCTTCAGGGTGCATCAGTCAACAATGTAAAGTCTCTGCACTGGTCTCAACATCTCCTTCAGCCAACTGTGAGACGACAGCTCCTGCTGGTGATCAGTCTGCCTTCGTGTCCTACGAGGAGCATTATGATCACTTGGCTTTTTGCAGCACGGAAGCCTAATTGGTGTGAAAACGGTTTGCAGAGCAGCTGCCTGGCGCTGAGACAAGCACAGGAGATGCTGTTCTACAGAAACAACGAACTCTGGCAGGTCACAGTCGCACCTGTGTGTAGACGCATTTCAGTTTAAAGATACTGGATGTTTTCTTTCTTCTCTCCCTTCCTGTCCTTTCACCTCCATGGTGCTTGTTAATTGAAGTTTCCCCTAGCCGAGTCAAACTCTCAGGCTGCAGCCGCTTTGCAATAAAATTAATTACACACCATAAAAATCGCAGTAATGCATCTGATAGAAAGTTTGGATTTGATTTGAAATCTGTTGTCACATGCTGGGTGTGTTTTCCTCTCAGTCTCTGCAGGGAGTTTGTGTGTTTGTCTTCTGGAGAAATGCCACTTGTCCTGCTCTGATGCGAAGCGTCCATCCAGCCGTTCCAATCAGTCTCACAAATGAGATGGAGTCACTGCATCAGGAGTTCACTCACGGCCAAATAACACCCGAGGAGTGCAGCGCCGCGTTGCTTGGGACTGACTCAGAACAATTTGCTGCTGTAATGAGTTCCAAAATGTCTGAGATGGACTGAGGAAGAGAATGAGACACTGGGTGAAGGAGGCAGGGCTGTTTGTTTAGACGCTGAGTTTTCCTCATGTTCTTTTCTGTGCAGTAATGAAACGCTGTTCGAGATGTGACCCCAGGAACTCGCTCAGGAGCATAACATTGGTAGCCACCTGAGCCAAACACAAGGACAGAGGAGACACACAGCAACACCCAGCCCAGTCTGTACACCGTGATTCCTCTCCCACACACAACCAGCCGTATTCTTTACTGTAACCAACCTTCTTCTTCTATGGTTTTCTGTTTGAATGGCAGGCCTCTATCTGCCTGTACAGGTGTTTCCATTTAACATGCAATCATCTTGTCAGGATGACTAATCAGGGCAGAGGGAGTCTCTCTTCTCTCTGGTCACCTAATAAGAGCAGTCTCTCCTCCTGTGCCCTTTAAAAACTGATTTATTCCTGCCTCGGCTTTCTACATAACATGAAGCCATAAGCAGCTTTCACTGTGTCACCTTACCAAGAGGACTCTTCTACTTTGTTTTGGAAACAGACAGGGATCATTTGTAGAGGTCCAGTGGGATGTGGAGCCATAAAAGGATCATTTGTACAGGTCCAGTGGGATGTGGAGCCATAAAAACAAAGTTAGCGAGTCATTAAAGACACATAGCAAATATAACTGGCATTAACTGACAAAGTTGTTTTAATTCAGTGGGTGGTGCAAACCCTCCTTGGCCTGCATTATATTTGGACCCATCGAGGTAGTGGAACAATATTAACCATGAATCTATATGATGCTCCCTGGAGCCTTGTGGGACAAACTGGGCCTTCAAGCACCGGATGATTGCAGCTGGCACCGTTGAGCCCTGAACCACGACCGTCATCTTGTGCTGTGTGAGGGAGCCAACTCCTGTCTGGCATTCACTGCTCATGCATTTTGTCAAAGCTGCACTGATTGTGGCAAAGTTTTCTGTGACCATACAGACTCACATCAGCCTGATTGTGCCTTCTGAATGCAGCTGCTCCGTGTTGAGGGTGGGAAGCACTCTTTTTGTCTTTGTCCCATTCAGGTATGTCTCTTAGGGTGATTTCAACGTGTGCCGGTCATCGTTTTAAGTGAGGATCTTCCATCTCACTGATTGTAATTACAGCCACAATGCCCTGTTTTTCTGTGAAGTGAAATTTGGCTGATGAGACTGAAGGAGATAAGGACTGACTTCTACACATCCATGTCTCCTGGGTGACAGCGCCACTGTAAACACACCAGCCAGAGAACCCACCTGCAGCCGCCTCAGATGACATCAAACCATCTCCACAGTGATGGAGAGCATTTTCAAAATGCCCGCCCTGACAGACTGGCGATGTGTCACAGGTGTACCCCGCCTTGTAACCCTTCCCAGGATGGATGATGGATGTACCAGTACCTTGTCTCCCTTTTTTTTAATCTTGTGTTACTGTCCCTATTTCCCCTGGACCAACCTGGGGACGTAACCCCATGAATACCCCCTCGTTAGCCACTGGTTCTGAGATACCAAATGACAGACCAAAGAGCTGGTTGAGTGTAAAGTCGGGCTCCATAACGATGGTGAATGTAAGATCAGCCGGTTGCCTAAATCCTCATAATTCATCCTCCGGCGCTTGAATATCCACTTCACATGTCACATCAGTCCGTCTGGTGGCTCTGCTGGGATGAGTGGACAGATGGACGGACAGACTTCTTCTCTCTGTGGCCAGGAGAGCAGCTCCCACAGCCCATTTGACAGCAGACTCGCTACAGATGGCACCAGCATTTCACCCGACAAAGGCTACTGTGTTTCAGGACCGCCATAGTTGTTTATTCTGTATATTTCCCTCCAACGCACTCAGTGGAAGCACACGGGGACAATCTGAGAGCAGTGACCTACTGCAGGTCTCATCATTACATGCTGCGCGCGCACAGTTTCGGTGGGCATTCATTAAAATGGCAGCTGTTTGGCAGAGCAGGCTCACTGCTGAAATGCACCAAATGACCAAAATCTGCATGACATCCTCCTTCCACACAACCCGCTGTGGAAGTTCAGCTCCATCTGTTCACCTCAGTTTATGCCTTTAAAAATACTGAGAGGCGTCTCTCAGTTTGAATTTTAAGGTCACTGCAGACAGAAATGTATAAAACATCAGTTTGTTGAAGTCAAGGTGTTTTTTATTTAAACTATATTATTCATGTTTAGGAAAGTGTTGCCTGGGTAGGACTACGATTTCCCCCTTTCCCTGCTGGGAATAAAACTGATGTCTTCACAGTGAATGGATGAATGTGGGGTTTGTTATGGAGACGGACCGTGAGCATCGTCCTGCTGAGCTTTTTTCATTTACTAACCTGGTGAACTGTGAACAGGCTCAATGAAGCAGGGTTTGCTAGTTACATTTCAGGTTAGATTTTATACAATAGGCCATTATATAAAATACAATGCAGCGTGACAGGTTGAACTAGTGGAGAGCGACCCCCTCTGAAACAGCCGGTGCTGCCTCAGGGCGGGACTGTGGGCCACACTGGGTGAAGCATCACACCAGTTATCAGGCCGCAGCATCAGAGCTGTTCAGGAAGTGGATGACAAACGTCTACTGTATCAGCATCTGTTTGAGTTATTGTGCTCTTATTTTAGCTCGGTGCATGTCTCGATATGCTGCTGCCATGGTAACCAAGGAGGCAGGGAAGTTCAAGTGACAGCAGCAGGATGGAGGCCGACCTGTCGTCGCTCTACATGAGCACAGATTTGTAGAGAGATATTCCATCACACTCTCATCCCAGAGCATCAAATAGACCTTTTTCACACTTTGGGACTGGACCCAGGATGAGACACAGGCACAGTGACAGAATGTATAAACCGGAGCTGCTGTAGTGTGGTGCGCTCGTCTTCCAATCAAAAACACTCATACTTGTCCTTTCACTTGTACCTAAAGGACCCACAACTCAAAGGAAAATGGGCGCAGGTGAGGAGGTACAAAGAGGCAGCTACCAGGCTAAAAATGCTCATACACACACAGTTTCTAGATACAGGACACAAAGCCTGAACCGAGCTCTCACTGATGAACAGGTCGATCTGCGATCACAATCGGTGTCCATGACAACATTTTCTTCTCTGACAGGTCCCAACTTTGATCCTGCAATCATTGGGGCTGCCTCAGCACAGCAGCTAACAAGGCAAAGTTCCTGTGTGTGTCTGTGTGCGCGATGGGGGTTGGAAGGTGAGATCAAGTAGACAAGTGTGGGTTCACAGCCGGTAACAACTCGTCTCTCCCTCTCAGCATCTCGTCTGTTCTTCCCACTCTCTCCTGCTCGTCTCTCCCTGAGCAGCGAGCTCACACCAAACTAATGAGAGATGATGTGAACAACAGACTTGTTTTCTTGACTGAGTGAACACGAATGTTAGATTAGACCAAGAGCTGCTCTGATTAATTACAGAATATACTGCAAATCAAAAACAGTAGCTGTGAGCTGCAGTGGGGGATTTCTGGCCCGAGACCAGGATTGTTTTAGGACTAGGTGCTTTGCCAGGGCCCCACCAGGTGGAGGAGCATCAGAGGGGACAAAGATGGCCCATCGTGAGGTCAACCTGGCCCGCTGTGAGGTCAACCCGTCGTGTGGCCGGCCCACTGTGAGGTCAACCTGTCGTGTGGCCGGCCCGCCGTGAGGGCAGCCCGGCGTGC
>NW_018128431.1:66558-83093 GCF_001952655.1 Monopterus albus
GTCAACCCGTCGTGTGGCCGGCCCGCCGTGAGGTCAACCCGTCATGTGGCCAGCCCATCGTGAGGTCAACCCGTCATGTGGCCAGCCCATCGTGAGGTCAACCCGTCATGTGGCCGACAATAGCGAACCACTTCCAGCTGCAACCATACAGGTGGCTTTCCTATCTCCTGGTAAGTTCACCCAGCCTGTCAGTCCCTTTTTACTTCTTTTCAGTATCACATTTACAACAAGAAGACTGTTGGGCACTGAACCTTTGTTACTGAAAAGTAAGACCCGCTGCGGGCGGCTGTAACACAGCCACACTGGGCCCATTTTTAACCAAGTGGTTCTAATGTGCCTTTATCATCTTTAGATCTGGTGCCAGCACATTAAAGAATGCACATCTGCACTGTGAGCTAGCAGACTGGCCTCAGACTGGCTTCCTAAGGCGATCACACTAATCAGTGGCACCTGGTGCAGTTGGTCTAAATGCTGCTCAGGAGTCCGAGTGGCCCTGGCAGAGGCAGTTTGTTGGGGTAGTTGCATGGTCTGCCTGCAGCGCACCTCACCAGAACAGGTGTGTCACACTCAGTAGTGCAGCCAGGACTCAGAGCTGGCTAACTTACATGATGGTGTTAAATAGTGCAAACTGAGCACGAGATAGCTGAGGTAGAATGTTCATCACAAACAGCTGCAGTCAAATCCATTTTCAGTGTAGCGCTTCACAGCATCAGCTCAGTGTCCATCCCTGGAAGGTATTTCTGGATACGCTGAAGTCTTGACAGCTCATGTAGGTCAATGGGAAACAGCAGCATGCAGCTTTACAGGAGCTGCCTCTGATAATTGCTCTTTATTACAGACTGAGATAGGCTTTCTCAGACTGGTGGTGTTGTCTGTGAGTGTGCTCAGACACACAGGGCTATTTCCCACCAGTCAATGACCACATTCATGCACTCAGAGAAAGCAGCTCACATTACACTGCATCTTAAAAGCTCAGGACCCCGTTGTTTCCATAGCTGAGGACGTCACTGAAGAGAAAGTGGCAAGAAGCCTGCAACAGCTGTGTCCTAATCAAACTGAACATTATGCACCATAAGCACACGGCATTTCATTTTTATTTTACTTTGAGTCTTTATTTATGCTACACTTGAATTATTTTATCATTGGTGAGCATGGTAGCATAACATAACTGTAATACAAAATTTATTTCCCGCGCCCTACCCCTGTCCCAAATACACACTCATGGTCCTGCACACGTGCATGCACAAGTACACACACACAACCACTCCAGACAATCGCAGGGAGATGCTTAGCATGCGACGCCCATCCTGAAAACCAGCCCCGGCTCAGCGCTGCAGACAGCGGTGAATCTAGGCTAATCGACAGCCTGTCCTGGACCCTGACCACCACCAGCCAGTCTCCACTAACACAGGTGGCGTGCACGGTGTGTCGATGAGCACAGAACAAATAGACATCAAGAGTTCACTATAGATCTACACAGTATGAGAACAGAATTCAACAAACAAAGTGTTACCAGACACAGATTACAGTAGCTGTGCATTGTCCAACATGCTGTAGGTTTAAATCCCTCCGTCACACCGAGAAGCCGACGCTCACTCGTTAAAAGTTCAGCCTACAGGCTTTGCTGCTCAAATCCCAGTTCCTGGCTCTTTCCTTGCCGCTTTTCTGGGCTCTTTAAACATTATGCTGCTAAGTGTTTGCTTCTTGATGAGACGTTGTTTGAAACTAACTGACGTCATGACATTCAGCCAAGTTGATGCATATGACAGGGAGCAGGGGCACTGGACAAATAGATCAGCATTTCCCAGCAGGCCTTCTTCCTTTGTAAGGTCTGAGAAAAAGAGCCAAATTAAATAGGTGGTGGATATAAATAACACTTATTTTTAATAAAAGATACACTTTAGGAACATGTAATAAGGACAACAAGAAAAAAACCATGAGTGTTATACACACGATCAGGAGGTGGTTTATATAGCTGTCACAAAAAACACACTTATTATTATTAGCAACATCAATGCAGCCATCAACAGCCCTCCCACATGACCCGCTAGACCCCCGCAGCTCAGTGAATCACCTCGTCTTCTTCTGTGGTAGATCAGTGGCACAGACTGGAGAATCAGCTCATATTCACACAGCAGGAGGAGCATTCACATTTTCTTTTTACCTTGTTATCTTGGAATTTGGCTAAAAGATGTGCAACATTTGGACAGAAACGGTTCCTCTCAGCCAAGTTACAAATGTTCTGCGGTCTGGTGCCGGTCCACAGCCCAGGGGTTGGGAACCACTGGTCATAATTTGAGCTGTCTGGAGGTTAAACCTTTAATCAAAGTCAAGCTGAATCAGAACTCACAGCCTCTGAGCTGAGACAGCTTTCATCATCTTATTGTTTCCAACCTGTGGACTCTTCACACTCGCCCGTTCCCAGGTCACTGAGAAGGTTTGTCTCAAACAAACAAAACTATTAAAACAAGACCAATGTTGCAGTAATGTAACTGGGTGGGTGAAGCTCTTTCTAGAGCTGTCAGCCTGGGTCCACAGACCAGAAAACCACTGCAATTATTCCTCAGTCTCCATCATCCTCCACTCTCGGTCTCATTATGGCTCTCTCTGAAGATGCTTTTACCTTCACAACAGCTCTGACATTATCAGACAGACCTTTTCAAATCATTTCAGACATTTCTGAAAATGGGCCCTTTAGGGACCATTTTGCTCTTTTTGATCTCACAGTATCATTTTGCTCTCAGACTGTGGGGCTGAAGAGAAACCTGTGGTACAGTGTCGGCTTCAGCAAGGAACAGAGCTTTGTTAGTGCGTCGTGACAGTGGCTCAGGTATTCATCAGCGTGGAGGCGCACCATGTAGAGCTGTGTGAGTGCGACACAGAAGGCTCTTCACTGGCTGCCGCTGATTGGCCTTGACATTTTCTTTAATGGCAATGACATTCAGTTTGTCTCGGTGAGCATGTAGCTGCAGGTGGCTGCTGGCTGTGGAGGTGTGCAAGTTAAGTAGGACGCAGCGCACAGCCTCATTGTGGTCACGCCTGATAGCTACTGGTCATTAAGGACACACAACACTCATGGACACCACACACCTGTCAGTGTAACTCAGAACAGTTCAACAGCAGCAGACTGAAGGCTGTGTTTGTCTGTTGTTGTTGTTGTTGTGTGGCCTGTGATGGCCCCGGGCCTTGCACTGGTGCTGTGTGCACGTGTTCCTGTTTGCAGGTAGCAGCCTGGCCAAGAGGCAGCTGACTGAGGAACTGGGGGCCCCTGGCCACTGCTCTGAAACCTTGACAACCCCCGCCTGCCTCCACACATGCACCATGCTCTGTTTGGTTTGAGTGAACCTTGGGGTTTGTTTTGCACCTACAACTCTTGTGCTTTTCAAGCTATTGTTTGCTAAAATCACACTCACAAACATTTCAAAATGAATATTTCTGCCGACAAAGAGGCGGCAAAACAAACCCTGCCTGTACACGTCCCGTGTGCCTAAACCAGCCCTGAACTGTGCTGTGTTACAGAGCTTTAATACAATCTGCCCTGATACCTGTAGCAGACTCCCTGCTCGTCAGCCCATTCACAGTGAGGAATATTAATTTAGTGCTGGCAGGTTTCTGTGGGCTCGTTTAAAACCGTAAAGTGGACCCAGTGAGCTTCTGGAGGAGCTGCTGGAGCAGCAACTCATATTCCTCGTGTTCATCCGTGTGGAACCGCAGCAGAGCCTGGCTGTCAGGAGGAACTTTGGCAAGACCTGGAGGAGTTGAAACTTTCAGAGCCTTTGAAGCGAGAATCAGGGAGTGAAAACACCAGCAAGGTGTATTTGCTGCAGTTTGTTTATAGCCAGGGGCTGTTCTCCAGCTCAAACTGAATGGAAGATTAAGGCTCAGCGTGGTGCTCCAGCTCTGAGCGCTCCACATTTCTGTGCATACATGTATAGTGTGTCTGCTGCAGGGTTACTGTACAGCTAGCCTGTAAATCTGACACCCGGTGTAGCGCTGCAGCCTCGTCAGACTCAGCTCTGACTCACTCCAGCAGCACATTACATAAGCAGGTGTGAAGACTCCGGGACGTCCGGCTGCACAGTGACAGCACCGATGTAAATAATGAGCCTTCAGGAAAGTGACATGAAATACAGCTCCTGAGCTGCAGCTCGCTTCCTGGTGGTGAGGAGTGCCAATCAATACAGGTGAGCAGCAGTTCTGGATCAGCACATGAGAAACTGACTGAAACACCATCTCCAGTTTCTGACCAGTGACTTCTATATCATACTACAAATGCATTCTACAAATAAACATACTAATCTCTAGACAGAGAATCACAGACGTCACCATTTACTGGACATCTGTCAGGCTCAACTGGGTTCTATCCAGATCACATCCAGTCCAGTGAATCCCAGTGAATGAACCTTTATTTCACTTGTTTGGTCCCAGCTCCATCTGCAGTAAAAACCAAAAAAATCAATGCTCCTCATAACAGTGATAGTTTTCAATACGACCAGATATATGAAGTGACTGAACACAGCCAGACACGTTAAAGCTCCAATGTTACAGGCAACAGACTGTGTAATAAACTCTGTCTGGCAGACACATGCAGTCTTGGGTGTTGTGTGACTGAAACATGTCTGTCTGGTGGCCAGACGTAGGGGATGTTTGAAACTGGGTGGCGTGCTGTCCGCACACACCGAAAGGAGAACTCACAGCCATGACGAGTGGCCACATTTGAAGAAGGGTTAAGAAGTCAAGTGTGCATCCACCTAATTTCCAGAAAACTGGGAAAAGGAACCACAGACTGTTTCCATTCATTACTGTTATGTGACTATTAGGGGTGCGGAGCCGCTGGCTCTCACTCTGCACTCTGACATCTCAGACTTGTCAAACACATCTCAAACTTTCTCTGCCTCTGCCACTGGAGCGCTGCAGAGTTTTGACCCAGAAGGAAGTGGAACTTCTACCTTCTGAAGGGTGCCAGAATTTAGCTCCTGAAACTCCAAACTGGGTTTACAGGTCAGTTAGAGCAAAAAAGGCTCTAGTGAACTAAAGCAGATCACCTCCACCACCTAGCTGCATCTACCGCAGCTGCTGGTGGATTAATGTCATCATGTTACTGCAGGACGAGGTCATTTACTTCATAAAGGACATTTTGCTGATCATATTTACGCAGCACTTTTACTTCACTGGGATTTGAATGCAAGACTTAAAACTGCATTAGCTAAGATTCAGAACAAATAAGATTTAGCACAAATTTGCATAAATCAAGTAAAAAATTGTCTAGAAGCATCTCCATCAGATGGAGCGCTCTAAAAGCATCCACAGGACTAAAATTTGACCAGATGTGTCTTTCTTCCAGCTAGATGCTAAGTACTGTAGCTGGCTAATGTGTACATGTCAGCATCATTAGCAAGCTAATGTTAGCTTTGATATTTTCTGTCTTTGTATTGAATTTTTCTGGTTGTAATTTGGAGTCAGTCCAACTGACTACAACGTTAATGTTTTGTTGTCCAATTAGTGCAAACCAGCACGTTTTCCTGGATCAGCAAACGAAGTGATTTTGCTAGTTTTTGCTTGGTCTTGGTCCAGTTTATGTCGGACATAACACTGCAGTTCATGTAGCATTTTAGTGAGAAGCTGTTTCACAAACAAAACTAGAAAAGTGAGTTTGTTCAACTATCAAAGCGTAACATGACATTTCTCCTGTGTCACATACAACTCACGGCTACGTTATAACATTATGTGTGTCACATATGTAACACTGAATGTGATGTGATAATGGCCAGAACACTAGCACTGTATCAGTGTTACTGGGGAAATCATTACTCTGTATAATTTGCTTGTGTTACTGCAGATACGTCTGCTACAAACAATGCTACACATACGTATGCATATCGCTAAAATGTAAACCTCTTAATTTGACATTGTGTCGCTGCAATGCCACTGAAAACCACAGGGCTGGAGCCAGGTATTACTGCTGTGCTACCTGACTGCCACAACTGTCTCCGGCTGTCGTCACCACGTATGACGTAGAAGGAAGAAGACGGGGCGGGGGGGTGAGGAGGAGCAGATACTGCTGGAGTTTGTTTTGATGCTCACTTTGCCCTTAAAGGTCAAAAATTAGAGGGAGAAGTTAGTTAATGCAGCTTTAATCAGAATGTAAAAGTACTCTGAAACTGTGGTACTTTTACTTAAGCAAATGATCCGAGTCTCTCATCACTGTTTATCAAAGTACTGCATGTATGTTACACTCAGATAAATAAAACAGCACATAAAAGGAAATCCAGCCGGCCCTGTGTGAAACCAGGGTAAAATGTTGTTTGGTATTACATTCCTGTTCTGCTTGTTGCATTCATGTGCCCCTTCTCATTAGCAGCCTCCTGCAGACTTGACTATTTTAGATCTCTGAGGGGGCGTCAGCAGTCATCGCTCCCTGTGGTCTCACCTAACACGAGGACAGAGATTCAGAGTGGTGACACCGAGACTAATAAATGCATTTGTTCTAACACTAAGTTATATCTGAAATGAAACAGTGTTACTGGACATGCAACCTGGATAGCTGCTGTTTAGGCACCTTTTACCTGAGATTTCTGCAGAGCCCTCATTCCCTGGACATAAACTGTTCAAGCTCCTCCCCTTTAGGTGGCGCTACAGGTCACTGGGCGCCAAGACAACCAGACACCAGGACGGTTTCTTCCCCCGTCCATCACTCTGATCAATACTGAACCCATGTTTACATGAATTTACAAGATACAGCAAAGACCACAGTGAAATCATCATTGTACTACCAAACAGCTCTTTTTGAACTTGTATATACGTATGTACACATATTTATCAATTGATGCTTTTTGTCGTCTTGTTTTTACTTGTTTTTTATTCAGTTTTTATTCTGAACTAGAGCTAAATTCCTTGTATTTTAATATATTTGGCGATAAAGTTTCTGATTGATTGATTGGTTGATTGGTTGAGAGAACCGCATGGTCCTGAAGGATAAGGGCCCTGTGAAGAGATGAAATGTCATTTTTGATTTTCTCTTTTATAAACTCAGGGCCACAGTCTGCCAAGGCCTCTCATGATCTATTTCTCTGAGATAAATGTTTGTACCTCAGTCTGACAGGGACTTAAATTAGGTGTAACAGCAGGTGTGAACCTCCTCAGGGCTGTTAGGACAGAGTCTGACTTGAAACAACAGAGAGAGGAGGGTAAACCAGCAGTGACCTCTCCGTCTTACCTACCTATTGCTGATGATACTGATGCTTGTGAATTAATTGCTTCCCAGTTAATGTCCCACCACAGAGACCTGAGTCTGTTGTAATCCTTCAGTTTGACCTAAAAGGGAACAGTCCAACTAAACCAGAGCGAACCAGACTCAGAGTGTAAACGCTGTCATTCACAAACATCAGATGTGTGGAGCGATGAGGAGGCTGTGACCTTCCTCACAATAACACAGAAAACTCACAGAAATGTCAGATTTCCATCATAGTGCAGCGGCAGAGGAAGTACTCGTCCATCACCGAAGTGCTGAAAATGTCACCTAAGTCAAAGTATGTAAACAGGATTAACGATGTAAACCCAGAACATCAGTCACACGGGACATTTTACTGCAGAATGGGTATTTCTACAAGATTACTTTAACTACATGAAGCTGAGATTAGTTGTGTACTGTTACTGCTGATTTTTGATTTTTGACATTTCCTACTGATACTATAACTACAGAAGCTGACAATACTTGTTTACTTTTACTGCTGATACTTCAACTACATGAAACTCAGTAAATACTTGTGTATTTTTAAGAAATGTGAAAGTCGACTTTTAATTGCAGTGGAGTATTTTTACATGGTTGTTGTAGTACTTCAGCTCAAATGAAGAACTTGAATACTGCATAAATAAATGAACTTGGCAGTATATCCTTTGTTTTACTACAAGCAGAAAGAATTTGCAGTAAAAGTTCCTGGATGGAAGTTGAAGCAGAGGTGATCTGTCCTCGCTGAAGTGAAATCCTTCACAGCGGCATCTCGAACGACTTCCTGTGACCATGCTATGAGGTGCAGAGCTTTCTGAAACCCCATAATCCCTTGTGAAATGAGGTTTCTATGGCAACCGAAAGGCCAGTGATGCCTAATTTCCCATGTCGCCCACACCTCCCCTCTGAGCACCGGTGTCTGTCTCTCATCGATTGTTTCGTAGAACACACGTTCTACTTAATTACCCACAGTTGTGAGTAATTAACACTTCTGCTAATTCGTCTACTTTTTACTTAGAGACGGACAGGGATGAAAAACTGCTTCCCTTCAGGGGATGTGGGAAGAAAATGGCCATCGAAATGAGGAAGGGGTTTCTGAGAGCTGCACATGTCTGAGGATGTTCAGCTCTGGTGGCTACACAGCAGGCTGCACATGCTCTCAAACAGCAGCAGTCATCACCCTTAACCCCTTAGTGTTCTGCTCCAGTATAGATTCTGAGAAGGTTTGAGTTGGGTTGCTGAGGAATCATTCAGCCTGCCTGAGCCTTCTCTAGCACTCAAAAATGAAAGCCTTCAATTAGAAGCAGATAACGGAAGGGGGCATGTTTTAGTACTAAATTATAGTTTACTTTGTTATAATTCAACACAAAAACATCCACTACATGGATTTCAGTCCAGATGTGCAGCTCTTAGCCAGAGGTGGTCAAACACACACACAGAGACTCACAATGAAACAGTTTGTCGCTGAGCATCGACAGCGTTTCACCTTTGAAGCCCTGCTGCTCAGACACTTCACCTGTCGAGTTCGTCACTGAGCATCGACAGTGTTTCACTTTTGAAGTCCTGCTGCTCAGACACTTCACCTGTCGATAACTCAACCCCGAGGCTCCATTATGAGGCTGGACTTTCGCCTTGTTTCTACTCAGACTCCCCTTATTCATGCCAGCCTTTGTCAACCAGTCCATCTGTCAGCCTGGGAGATTCTGTAACACACTGCTGTTTAGCCTGATAACAGGTGTTAAAATGTAAAGAATGCTTCTTCAGACCAGTAACTTGTACTCTGCATCTTCATGAAGATTGGTGCTAGTTAGTCATGGTAGACACAGTACTTGTGCCTACCAGGGAGAGGCCTTGTGAGAAATGCGGCTGTGTTCATGAATTCATATCAGTCTTGATGTTAAGAGCAGAAACTGTTTGCATGTGGCGCTCTCTGCTGGCAGAGGCTCAACAGTGATCCTCAACAATGACCTACAGCGTAACGTTAGCGAGTCCAGGTCAACCAGCTATCAATGTCCCCTTCTAATAAGAATAACACCAGAATTATACTTCGAGTTAAACACGGAATAGTAGTGCTCTTACTCCTCTGCCATGTCTCAGGTATGTGATGTTTTCAATCTTCTTGACAACCAGGGTAAAAACTGTACAACAAAAAAATAGAACTGATGATAGTCAAGGGTAGAAAAGTGTCCAAAGAGCCAAAGAACTAAATAAACATGTTCAACAAGTTTATTGGTTCAATAAAATGAGCAAGTGCACAGAGTGTAACAACGTAAAGTACGTGTCAACGTAAACTGCAGCTGCATGGAAATGTTTAGAAAGAAACAGTTGGGTCCCACACATCTGATTCCTCTGACAACATAACATGTAAAGCAAAGACTGATGAGGTTAGAAGGTACTGTAGATCAGGTACTGTGACAGAACCAGGCAAAGACCAATCACACAAGAGACTCATACAATAAGACCAGGAAGTAGCCAGAGCCAAAGAGTTTCTGGAGACAGAAGAAGAAAGTATAGCTTTGTGATTCTTCTTCACCTCGTTCTGAAGGAGACTTTCACAGAGAAGCTAACACTGTGCCAAACATCTCTATAGTAACAGAGCTAAGTTATAAGTTAATGGGGGAGCTCATGGGGCACCAGCTTGTAGTGGGAGCCACAGGACGGGCAGCGCTGGGCCTCGCCCTCGTGAAGCCAGAACCAAATCACAGCTGTGTTGTCTTCTTCACCTGCAGACAGGGAATATGACTGGGTGAGACACACAAAGACATCAGCAACTGTGTTTGTACATCAAAGAGTGAGTTTCCTTCTCCCTCAGAAATGATCAGCCAAGTTAAATGTCTTATCATTAACAACTGACTTGAGCTAAAATCTTCAGAAATGTGTCGTGTCCTAAACTGACCACATTCTCCATTTGTGCTGACCCAGGCTCTGCTGTGTGGTCTGCTTGTTGTCCACAGAAACTGAACTTAGGTTGTAAACCAAATGAAAGAAGCCAGATATTATTTAGGACTTTAAAACGAAAACTTACACACACATCCCACAATCCTCTTGTTTGTGACGGAGGGAACGAGGTGGGGATCGTCCTTGGTACCAGCATACTCCTTTGGCTTCAATATGCTGTAGGGATCCTGCAGGAGAGAGAAGAGTTGGGTCAGGTTTATACTCTGGATATTCCTGTGTAGAACAGGCCCAGCATTACATCTCACTAAATGTAAGTGGTCCCATCACTGTGACACCCTAATGCCCCAGCCTTTCCCCTGGATGAACTGTTGTTAGTAATAAAACGCATCAATCTGGAGGAAAGCCACTACACAAATACAGTTTAGACTGGCTGAAAGGAACAAGACACTACTCCCGATTGAAACCTGATAAATACTGATCCAGACACGTTATCGCACCTTCCCCTCTTTCATGGACTTCAGGACTTGCTTCTCCAGACCAGTGGCCTGCTCCTCGTCTGTCGGGATCCCTGGCACTACACAAATAGGACCAAGACACTACTCCAGATTGAAACCTGATAAATACTGATCCAGACACATTATCGCACCTTCCCCTCTTTCATGGACTTCAGGACTTGCTTCTCCAGACCAGTGGCCTGCTCCTCGTCTGTCGGGATCCCTGCAAACATGACGGATTAAAACATGTGTGAGAA
Organism: Monopterus albus; assembly: GCF_001952655.1. NCBI lineage: Eukaryota > Metazoa > Chordata > Actinopteri > Synbranchiformes > Synbranchidae > Monopterus > Monopterus albus. The sequence continues at coordinate 77,436 of NW_018128431.1, forward strand.
AAGCAAACAAGTGAGAGACAGTGTTCATCAACCCTCCTTTAACATTAGCAATGAGAAGCTATTGTTAGCCCAATTCTGTAGAAGATTTTTATTAAGCTGATGCAATAAAAAATAACTGTCCATTAACATTTGGACAAATGCGCTTTTTTATGTTTGCTTGTTGTAAACGTTAGATTTACATCTTCCCACTTTAAGAATCATATAAACACGTAATTTGTCCCAACGTCTACAGCTGTATTTACTTTAAAATATCACTGCAGCAGTGGATGATACGGTACGTCATTAATCCTACTAGCAAATTATTACTGATCTTGTAAGAACTTTGTTTTGAAACAAACGGGTTTCAGAATAAGATACTGGATCATCAGCTAGCTGGTTAGCAATGAGCTACCTTTTAAAAATAACTACGGTCTAACTTTCTACTGTCTGACACCTCTGTACAGGATACTGTTGCTATTAGGAGCAAGTGTTTTTACTCAAGCGTGTTTCTGTTGAATAGTGTACAGTCCAGGAAATTGTACCGATATATCAGATACCAGTCAGCTAACTATAACTTACTGGCCGGATAGTTAGCCAACCTACTAGTACACTTTGTAATTAAGTTGCTGTGACCTCTCGTAGCTACTGGTACAGCACAGCTAATGCTAACTAGCTAGTTAGCTCATCGGGGCCAAACAGACTCTTTTAAAATCAGGTTTTCACAGGTCCGGTTTTATGTGCCAGTGGGACTTTCGCCCTCACCTCCAGTCGTCACACCGCGGGTCAGAGCAGGCACCGGGACAGCCCGGCAGGTTGTAGCGGCTCTAAAAGCCGAGCGGAGCAGTAACCTTGCAGCCATTTCTCCTGTTGGTCGCTCAGTAATGACGTCTGATAAAGCAGTCGCACGTTTTAAACGTGTCATTGCTTTATAGAAAATAATGTTTTATCTAGTTCGTTTCAGAACGAACCAAGGATGCATCGAAAGGTAATGTCCCTTCTTAGAAAACACCAAATATGTTATTCCTGAATGCCAGTATGGTAAATGGTGGCAAGACAAGTATCCAGAGAGCCAAAGAAGTCTAAGAACACGGGTTCACAAAGTTTATTGGTTCAACAGAAGGAGTAAGTAGACCGAGTGTAACATGAACAGTACTTTTGTCAGTGTAAACTGCAGCTGACTGGAAATATTTTGGGTTCCACATTACATCTGGTCCCTCTGTAAATGTAACGTAAAGACTGATGAGGTTAGATGCTAGATCAAGTACTGAGACACAAGCATGTCATAAACATGTCTATAATAACTGAGCTACATTCTGAGTCAATGGGGGAGCTCATGGGGCACCAGTTTGTAGTGGGAGCCACAGGACGGGCAACGCTGGGCCTCGCCCTCATGAAGCCAGAACCAAATCACAGCTGTGTTGTCTTCTTCACCTGCAGAGAATAACAGGGAGCAAAATTACAGAATCAGCTCAGGTGTAATGACTATGACTGTGTAATAACAATAATAAAGTCTATTCTACATTCAGTTTACTCTATCTGTGGGACACAGCATGCTGCAAAATGGTTTTAAAAGTTTTATTTATTCATGGTAGGTCCACTGAGAGGCTGCCTCTGTTTTGCAGAGATGCCCTGTTCACATTCACACCTGGAAGCTGCCCAGTACAACCACAGACTGACCTGTGGACACTGAGCAGCTCCACTGGAGCAGTTGGGGTTTTAACAAGGATGAGGCAAGTGCTGCTTTGTCACTTGCCCCACCCAGGTCCAGTGACTGAACCAGTGACCCTCTGGTCACAAGCTCGGTTCTCAAAGCTTCAGGTCACCACTGCCTATACATGGCATCAAGGTCAATCTGAGAGGCTCTGAAGGAATGAAAGAAAAAGAAGGAAGAAATGCATTTCTGCTGCACCAAATTATGTTTCTATTCTGTCTCATTCTCCCTGAAATAGTTTAATCTCTTCTGGACTCAAAAATGTTTTGATGTGAAAGAATCAGAAAAAATAAATAATATTTTTTGGTTTAACTGCACAAACCTTATAGGAAAACACAAGCAGACACTGTTTCATTAAGGGGTGTGACCCCAAAATATTTGGAACGGCCAATTTGAAGGAAATGGGGAACACAGTTTAACAGACCAAAGCTACTTTAAATCTGTTACACACCAACTTTGATGCTAAACACACTGGTGTAAAGAGTGAGATTATGTTTAGGACATTAAAAATAAGAACTTACAGACACACATCCCACAATCCTCTTGTTTGTGACGGAGGGAACGAGGTGGGGATCAGCCTTGGTACCAGCATACTCCTTTGGCTTCAACATGCTGTAGGGATCCTGAGGGAGAGAGAATCCATTCAGATTACAAAGCAGAAATCATTCACACAGAGATGTTACCTTAGCCAGGGACAGTAACAGAGGTATTGCACCTTTCCCTCCTTCGTGGCCTTCAAGATGACCTTCTCCAGTCCTGTGGCCTGCTCCTCATCAGTGGGAATCCCTGACGTCACACAAAATAAAGCTAGACGTAAACAAACATCACTATCACAAAGCAAATACAAACCTAGAAAACGTGCTGAATGAGGTATGGTGCTGTCACTTTGTCCCCATCAGAGGTGACAACTAGCTATGTGGCTGTTTAACTCAACCGACTTCCTCACATATTAACATCACTAAGATGGCGCTTGGCTGCTTCAGTCTATTGCTGTGCTGACAAGAGACAGAGCTTTAATACAAAAGAATAACAATTAATTCGCTCACAATACTCCTTTGTGTGTTCAAAGTGTGCTGAGTCGAACATTTTAGCCTGATTCTTTCATGTCTCACAAACTAGTTAGACGACGCACCACTTCTAATTAAATTACGCTTGGTCTGATATTCTGTGTTGACAATGACGTTACCAAAGGGACAGGAAGTCTTCCGTCCTAAGCAGCGTTAACTGTCCTTGCCACGAATAACCACCCGTCTAAATGATAACTCTGACAGACGTTATGTCTCGGGGACAGTCTCGCCCTCACCTCCAGTCGTCACACCGCGGGTCAGAGCAGGCACCGGGGCAGCCCGGCAGGTTGTAGCGGCTCTAAAAGCCGAGCGGAGCAGTAACCTCGCAGCCATTTCTTCTTCCTTGTTGTCACCGGGCTATGACGTCATAACCAGCTTCTTCTTTTTCGGGTAGCAGCTTACAGACCAACCAAGGTGTATGCTGCCACCTAGTGCCCCGGAGTGTGTAACACCACCCTTCTCTGGATGGATTATGTTCTACACGTTAACTTCGAAATATACAAAACATCTGTTTTATCGCCATCTTCTGGTGACTGGGAAGAAATTCAGGAGCAGAGGCTGAACGGGCAGTTAAACCGATGAAACCCTGTTTCAGAAGGAAAGCTATCACAAAATATACAAATGTTTCTGAAAACATAAAATGGTTTTTCAGAGCTCTTGCAGAAACACAAACTAATTAAAGCTACATCGCTCACTGACTGAGCAGGAAGTTGAAAGTCTGCCAGACCAACCAAGAGGCAGAAAACCCTTCCGTTCAGGAAAAGCTTCACTTAACATTTAAAATAAGAAATTATACATGTGGGGCTTACACACAGCAACAGACATAACAAATTTATATTTTAACTTCTGTTGTTTAAAATATCTTTTGAAGCTCAGTGAGTGTAAAATAAATACTTAACATCAGTTCTAAAAGTTATTACATATTTCTTCCTGCAGGAAGGAGGTTTCTCTGAACAGAGTCTAATACAGTCTGTTACAGGGAAGCTCAGTGGACAGAGTGTGTGAGTCCTTCTTATACTCAGCCTACAACAAAGAAGACAGATGCTCAGATAAGGGAAACAGGATACAATTCACATCAGGATACCTGCCCTTTGGTCCCAGGTCACATCTAGTTTAGCAACCAAAAGGCATACAAAGGTTTACGACCATGCAATAAATGGTCTGGGGTCACAACCACACAAATGACTGCATACAATGACATGAAAGCATCAGCTAAAGAACTTAAGGGGTGCTATTATAAAAGTTGCCACCACACTTAAAAAAATTCAAGTTAAGAGTTTTTTTAAATGCAGCACAGATGGTGGCATTTGTCTCCAATTAAAACCCGGTCTCACCATCCTCACCTTGCAGGTGGTAGCAGTCTGTCAAGAGTCCCCATCCCCATGAAATGATCCCACAGGTAACAGTCAGTAAAAACACAAATATACATTTTTACACAGTTTCTTTGTAAAGATTTAACAAAATATCTATTACATGTTAATTATGGAGTCTTAAATATGATGCTAGGTGAATTTTGTCACCCTCTCACAGAGCCAGGTTCGCTGCTTGCCCATGTCCAGTCTTTATGCTACTAAGTGTGACCGGTGGAGTTCTGCATTGTGTTTTATTGGTGCGTGTGTGGTGGATGAAGGACCCATGAGACACCGGGACCACGTTTGGAGGCGCGATCCATTTAATCTGACAAATCATGACCTTACGGGAATTTTAAAGAAAGGAAATGGTGACAGATGATTTGGGAAAATGCTCAACATGACTGGAAAGTACTGAGCTTGCAGTTATTTTAGACAAGTATAACCACCACTATTATGCTTCAATTTGCCTACAACCTGATTAAATGGCATTTTTATTAGAATTGACATTTTTCTCATATTTTCTATTATGCATTTTGTTATGCTTTACTGTATATTCTCAAAGCTGTTGGAAAAAAATGATTGCAAAAAGTATTGTCAGGTGGTCTTGGACAAGATAAAGTGGCCAACACAGGACGAGGATGAAGACAGTGATGTGTCTTTAGAGGATACATGTAGGATCACAGGATTCCTTCCCACATTTTATTGAGAACGGTACATTAATTACTTTAATTGTCCAGTTTATTTAACTGAAGACACTGTGCTTCATCTACTTCCTCTCTAATGAGAGGTCATCATCTTGACTTTCGGGGGGCAGCATCACCAAACCTGCTTGGAAAACTTCTGCAGTTCTGGGTAGGATGGAACGTGCTTCCTAGACAACTGAATGTTGAAGTGGAGCAGAGCAACTTCCCCAGAGCTTCCACCTGTTAAAACTTCCAAGACATAACCAAGAGTACTGTATGTTTGAAAGAGACATTCTTGCTGCTCTGTGGAGCACCAACACTGGGTTTGGATTGGTCTAGAGACTATATGCTAATATAACTCAGTACACACTGATAATGGTGTAATCTAGCCACAGGGGTTGCAAAGCAGCGACTTCTGTGCCGGTCCCAAGCCCAGATAAATACAGAGGGTTGCATCAGGAAGGGCAACTGGCGTAAAAACATGCCAAATTTAAACATGCAAATCATCAGTGTGAATTCCATACCGGATCGGTCGAGGCCCGGGTTAACAACTGCACAGAGACTGTCAGCTTTGATGCCAGTTACATTTAACTAAACACATGTGTGCTACGTACTGAAGGATGATCCACAACACAGGTACTGTCAGCATAGAAAATCCAATCACGTAACGCCTATCACCTTTACATTCATATACAGTGGCTAAACATACCATGCATATAGATAGTCATTTCGTTATTTAGTTAATGCTCCGACGACGACGGAGCGTCTGCCAGCGGTTTAAATAAGGTAGGAATAATCACAGGAATGTGCCTCAGCTGTGTGCTACAACCAACGAGTCACTGATGACTAAATGTAACACAGCTGAG
>NW_018128431.1:89428-89798 GCF_001952655.1 Monopterus albus
CTAATACAACAAATATCTAACCAATATCTATCTGACTAAAAAATTACCTAACAATTCCCCCTTTCGACACGACCAAAATCGTGTCGAACTAAATCAATGTCCCAGTTTCCCCAGGTGCAGCTACCTAGCGTTTCGAGAGGTGAGAGACTCCCCCCAAAGCCACCCCCTCAAGGGTAAACTACAGAGCTGAGTACTTCAGGGAAAAATGAACCAAAAACACAACAGGGCTACAGCATGTAAGCAGGTTCTTTGTTGCAGTGACCTCTATATGTATGCCATATGTGTAAGCTGATTCAGTGCAATTAAGAGCCATTGAGACATAATTATGGAAAAATTCCAGACCGTTCGGTTCAAAGATGTGCAACCCCAA
>NW_018128432.1:0-12123 GCF_001952655.1 Monopterus albus
AATAAAGTTGAGTTGAGTTGAGAAAATGTTCAGATCCTCGAGGACATTCATGCCTGTCTTCAGAAGTTTTCTAAACTTCATACTCTTGAAATATTTAGCTTTATTTTAAAAATCTTGCCCCATTCAAATGAATGGGAAAATTCATTTGATAGTTTGATAGTTCATAATTCCAGCTATCAAAATGTTCAGCTCTTCAAGGACATTCATGCTTCACTTCAGAATTTTCCTAAACCTCATACTTTTGAAATATTTAGCTTTATTTTGAAAATCTTACCTCTTTCAAATAAATGGGGAAATTCCAACTTCAGCATACTTTCAGCTAGCAAAAGCATTAAGGTGTCAATATGTTCAGCATTTTCAGGGCAATTTTTCAGCACTCAGCATCCATATGCATTTTCTTCAGAAAATGCATTTCTCTAGTTTTTGATGTGTTGGGCTTTACAGGGTTAAGTGACTTGATTTGATGATGACTTGATTTCATGACTTGATTTAAGGTTAGGGCAAAGGTTATGTAAATGCTGGTTAGGGTAATATTGCAGAAAATAAATGTAAAGTCCCCCACAAGAAAAGAAAACAAACGTGTGCGTTTGCATGACTACTGTGTGGATGCCATTGTTCAAAGAGCTGTTTGAGGGATAGGTCTTAGTGTTTAGGATAGAATAAGGTTTAAACTAGGGTTAGGGCTGGGGTTAGACATGTACAGTGCCTTGCGAAAGTATTCGGCCCCCTTGAACTTTGCGACCTTTTGCCACATTTCAGGCTTCAAACATAAAGATATAAAATTGTAATTTTTTTGTGAAGAATCAACAAGTGGGACACAATCATGAAGTGGAACGAAATTTATTGGATATTTCAAACTTTTTTAACAAATAAAAAACTGAAAAATTGGGCGTGCAAAATTATTCAGCCCCTTTACTTTCAGTGCAGCAAACTCTCTCCAGAAGTTCAGTGAGGATCTCTGAATGATCCAATGTTGACCTAAATGACAAAGGATGATAAATAGAATCCACCTGTGTGTAATCAAGTCTCCGTATAAATGCACCTGCACTGTGAGAGTCTCAGAGGTCCGTTTAAAGCGCAGAGAGCATCATGAAGAACAAGGAACACACCAGGCAGATCTGAGATACTGTTGTGGAGAAGTTTAACGCCGGATTTGGATACAAAAAGATTTCCCAAGCTAAACATCCCAAGGAGCACTGTGCAAGCAATAATATTGAAATGGAAGGAGTATCAGACCACTGCAAACCTACCAAGACCTGGCCGTCCCTCTAAACTTTCAGCTCATACAAGGAGAAGACTGATCAGAGATGCAGCCAAGAGGCCCATGATCACTCTGGATGAACTGCAGAGATCTACAGCTGAGGTGGGAGACTCTGTCCATAGGACAACAATCAGTCATATACTGCACAAATCTGGCCTTTATGGAAGAGTGGCAAGAAGAAAGCCATTTCTTAAAGATAGCCATAAAAAGTGTCGTTTAAAGTTTGCCACAAGCCACCTGGGAGACACACCAAACATGGGGAAGAAGGGGCTCTGGTCAGATGAAACCAAAATCGAACTTTTTGGCAACAATGCAAAACGTTATGTTTGGCGTAAAAGCAACACAGCTCATCACCCTGAACACACCATCCCCACTGTCAAACATGGTGGTGGCAGCATCATGGTTTGGGCCTGCTTTTCTTCAGCAGGGACAGGGAAGATGGTTAAAATTGATGGGAAGATGGATGGAGCCAAATACAGGACCATTCTGGAAGGAAACCTGATGGAGTCTGCAAAAGACCTGAGACTGGGACGGAGATTTGTCTTCCAACAAGACAATGATCCAAAACATAAAGCAAAATCTACAATGGAATGGTTCACAAATAAACATATCCAGGTGTTAGAATGGCCAAGTCAAAGTCCAGACCTGAATCCAATCGAGAATCTGTGGAAAGAACTGAAAACTGCTGTTCACAAACGCTCTCCATCCAACCTCACTGAGCTCGAGCTGTTTTGCAAGGAGGAATGGGCAAAAATTTCAGTCTCTCGATGTGCAAAACTGATAGACATACCCCAAGCGACTTACAGCTGTAATCGCAGCAAAAGGTGGCGCTACAAAGTATTAACTTAAGGGGGCTGAATAATTTTGCACGCCCAATTTTTCAGTTTTTTATTTGTTAAAAAAGTTTGAAATATCCAATAAATTTCATTCCACTTCATGATTGTGTCCCACTTGTTGTTGATTCTTCACAAAAAAATTACAGTTTTATATCTTTATGTTTGAAGCCTGAAATGTGGCAAAAGGTCGCAAAGTTCAAGGGGGCCGAATACTTTAGCAAGGCACTGTAAAAAAAGGGGCTGAATAATTTTGCACGCCCAATTTTTCAGTTTTTTTATTTGTTAAAAAAGTTTGAAATATCCAATAAATTTCGTTCTACTTCATGATTGTGTCCCACTTGTTGTTGATTCTTCACAAAAAATTACAGTTTTATATCTTTATGTTTGAAGCCTGAAATGTGGCAAAAGGTCGCAAAGTTCAAGGGGGCCGAATACTTTTCGCAAGGCACTGTATGTCATCCAGACCAACAGCCTTTCTACCCTTCATTCTCCTCAGAGCCTTCCTAACCTCATGCTTTCTAATGTTTGCTACTTCCTGCTCTACTGTACAATATTCACCTCTTCACCCTTCTTTCCCTCTCATTTTCCTCATTAACCTGTCATAATTGTGTCCCGCCTGTTTCCTGTCTCATGCTTTTATTTTGACACAACGTCCTGGTTTCACTATATCTCATTTACGGATTTTAATAAGCACTCAATTGTTTACACCTGTTTTCACCCCAATATAAGCAGCTTTTCCCCACCAGAAAGCTGCCAGATCGTTCTTTCACCCATGTCAGACTTTCCAGCGTTTTCCCTTGTGCCTGTATTTCCTGTTTTGACCCCGGACTGTTTTTTGACTATTGTATTGTGCCTTGCTCTCTTGATTCGGACTGCTTTCTGTGTATGGATTATCGGACTTCCCTCTCTGACCTCTCATTTGTGGATTCCTTGGCTGTGTAAGTTTGCTCTGACCCTGGACTGCATTTTTGTGTTTTAAATAGTTGTCTATCGTTTTTTACTGTCCGTGCTCTTATTAATGAGACAATTTTTCACTTATCCTCGTCTGGCTATGTAATTGAGTTCACCCCTCGACATTATCGGCAACTTCACGCTCCGATTCCTGACATCATCAGCTCTTCAAAATACTCCTTCCATCTTCTCTGCACTCTCTCCTCACTTGTTAGCACCTTTCCATCTCTATCTTTAATCACCCTTATCTATTGCACATCCTTCCCATCTCTATCTCTTTGTCTCGCTAATCTATACAAGTCCTTTTCACCTTCCCTCGTGTCTAACCTGGCATGCAACTCATCATATGCTTTCTGTATGGCCTTTGCCACCTCCCTCTTCACTCTGCACTGCGATCTCTTGTAATCCTGTCTATTTTCTTCAGTCCTTTCTACATCCCATTTTTTTTAGCTAGCCTCTTCCTCTGTCCTCTACCTTCTTCCACCACCATGTTTCTTTATCTTCTTTCCTCCTAGATGACACACCTAGCACCTTCCTACCTGTCTCCCTGATCACTTCTGCTCTACTTTCCCAGTCATCTGGAAGTTCTTCCTGACCACCCAAAGCCTGTCTCAGCTTCTGTCTGAATTCCTCACAACATTCTTTCTTTTTCAACTTCCACCACTTGGGCTTCTTTTTTGTCTTTCCTCTCCTCTTCTTCCTGACCACCAGAGTGGTTGATGTCAGGAATGGTGCATAAAGCAGCTGATGATATCAAGGGTGAACTCAATTAAATAGCCAGACGAGGATAAATAAAAAAACACCGTCTCTTTAATAAGAGCACTGACACTGAACAAAAAACGACACAAGACATGATTTAAACATGAAACGCACTTACAGCAGCATACATTCTGTTATATTCTTGTATATTTTTTTACTATATTGCTGCATCTGCTGCTGCTTAAAGTGCCTTAGATTTTGTGTTACTTATTTATCTACTTTATATTTCATTTGTATTTTGTGGCATTCATGTGGACGGAAAGTTTCATTTCATTGTGCAGGGAAACACGTTTCCTAACTGTGCATATGACAAAATAAACACTTTGAACTTGAACTTGCAGGTCGATAAAACAGTCCAGGGTCAGAACCAGCAAACACATACATTCAAGGAATCCAAATGAGATGTCAGAAAGGGGAGTCCAATAAGCCGATACACAGAGAAGCAGTCCAAGTTTGAAGGGGAAGGCAATATACGGTGGTCAAAACAGCAATCCAGGGTCAAACTAAACAGTCAGGCAAGAATTAATGCTGGAGAGTCAGAGCTGGAGTCTAGAACAATCTGGCAGGTTACTGGTGGGGGAAGGCTGCTTATAATGGGGTGAAAAACAGGTGTGATCAATGAGGAGCAGGTGAAACTAATGTGAGTGATGATTACAGTAAAAAGTCCGAAACTGTGGTGAAACAACAACAGGAAGTAATGTCAAAATAAAAGCATGACAGGAAGCAATCGGAACTGAATCATGACAGGTTGAGACACAAGTACCTGTTACTCAAATATGATTCTTTTGTGACAGTGTCACTTTCGAAACTTGAACATCTTGTCGGGTTGAGAGGCACGGTCTTAAACTGGTTTGCTTCCTTTTTGACTGACAGAACCTTTTCTGTCATCATTGATGATTTCTTTTCTAACGTAGCTCCTCACACCTCAGGCATTCCACAAGGTTCTATCCTGGTGCCATTACGTTTTTCTTTATATATGGCACCTCTCACATCAATTATATCTCGCCATAAGGTTCACTTTCATTTTTATGCAGATGACATCCAGATCTACATGCCACTGCTCCTGTCTGATGCAAATGCACTTACTCCGTTGCAAAACTGCATTAGTGACATCAAGCAATGGCTTGCTCAAAATTTTCTTAATTTAAATGAAAGCAAAACTGAATATATTTTCATCAGCCCTGATTCGGCGGCAGTTGCAGCTAGCCTAGATGTCTCAGCCCTCCCACTCGCAGATACCATGAAAAACCTTGGAATAATTTTTGACAGTGGGTTCAACTTCAATAAACAGATCAGAGCCGTGGTCAAGACCAGCTTTTTTCACCCAAGACTTTTAACAAAGGTGAAACCTTTTTTGTCACCTGCCGATTTAGAGAAAGCCACTCACGCTTTTATTACCTCACGTTTAGACTACTGTAATGCCCTTTATGCAGGTCTCTCTCAGGCTTCACCCGGAAACTTCAACTAGTCAAAAATGCAGCAGCCCAACTGTTATCAAACTCCCCCAGTTATGCTCATATTACCGTAGTTGGTGGTGGTTTCCTGGTGCACTTTCTGATTGAAATGTGTTTATTATAAAGGTATTTAACTTTTCACTCTTTGTACAAAGAACAGGAAGCAAATACAAAGCAAATGAATCTTTATTTAGCCACAAATTATGTCCATATGCATGTCCATATTAACAGCAAACAGCAGCAGTTTGACACTATTAGTGAGACACATGAAGCTGGTCTTTGGCTTTGACCAGCCTCTCAATGTCAGGCTGAAGCTGACTAACTGAGAGGGTGAGAACGTCCTGCAGGTGTAGATCAGTCAGAGTGCTTCTGAGCCTGGTTTTGTTAAGGTTCATTACACTGAAAGTCTGTTCACAAATGTAGGTGCTGCCAAACAGAGATAACATCACCTGTGCATGCTTCCTAATGTTTGGGTACCGTTCTGGTGAGACATGTGTGTAGAAGTCCTTCAGTTTCAGTGACATGAATTTATTCCTCAGCTCTGAATCGCACTGAAACTCAATCAGCTCCATCTGAATGTGATCAGGGACACAGTCCACACTTGTGCTGAAGGGTTGGGAAAACAGCTCCATGTCACCTGAATTCTTCCTGAAGTCCTAAAAGCGCATTTCAAACTCCAGGTCTAGGTTGCTGACAAGTGTTGCATATTCAGACAGTTTCTGTTGTACCAGGGTTACTTCTGTCAGACTGGGGAAGTGAGCCAGGTTTCCTGAAAAGAAGTAAAAAGTAATTAATAATTATCAATGCAATAAATATTGCAATTTTCACTCACTAGTAATGTCATATTCCACATATCATACAACTGACAGTTCTGTTCCTCCGCATCACATGATCACATTACCATTAAAATTATGTATTTTGTGCAAGGCATTAACTCACCTGCTGACAGATGTCGACACAGTAGCTGCAGTTTTCTCTGAAAGGCCGTTATGTGGTCAAACATCTCCGTAATAATTAGCCGAGAGGCTGATCTGGGAGAAAGCTCTTGCCTGAGCGGGACACACTAGCTTTGCAGCCCTGGATAAGCATTATTTAACAAAGTCCCCTGTAAAAAAGGAACGTCCACTCCTGGCAATTAGAGCTGAACTCTTATAGCTGGCCTGTGTTGCGCTTTCCTGGGCTGACGAGGGTCGTGTATGCGTGTTTTGTTGTGAGCGAAGTTTAGCTAACAACTCTCGGCTCTTTGTCTTCCGTGCCTCGCCTTTGAACCTTGAGAATGCTGCATGCCTCGTTTCATAGTGCCGGCAGATATTGTACTCTTTTAGCACAGCGACAGACTGACCGCAAATTAAGCAGACCACCTTAGAATTAATATCCGTAAAAAAATATTCTTCCTCCCAGGTTCGTTTAAAATGCCTTTTGTCTGTGTGCCACTGTCTACTGCTCTCCATGTTGCTTGCTACTGTTCCGTTGTTGTTGTTGTTGTTGTTATTGTTCTTCTCCTTGTTTTATTGGCGGCAGACATTCTCATTTTGTATTTATATGATTGTGCATTGATCAGGATGTTTTACAGCAGTAACAGAAAAAAAAAAGATAAAACTTATTTTAATCACAGTTCCTACTGTTGCAAATGTATTAAACTGGAGTATATCAATGACAATGATGACAGAAATGGGAATTAAAGAAAGACGGCTCGTCCATAGGTAATAGGTGGAGCTGGATGTGCCTCGCTCAGTGTGGGATTTTTAATGTTATGTGAAGAGGTTTAATCCTGTCATTTATTTTCATTTAGGTAAGACATTAACAGCGTCTCTCGTTCTCACACGGTCTTTTTTTTTTTAACCTTTTCAGACCCTAACTTTACTTTTCAAGCACCATTTATCGTCTCATTAGAAAAAAAAATCCTTAAAAAAAGCACAAGTTACCAGTTGAGTTCTGATCCTGAACATCAGGATCATCATAAAAGAATTTTAATCCTGTTACAGTGTCTATGCTTTCAGCTCACATTCATCTAAACTTTACTTATTTACTAAATCAAACAAAATCCCATTTGTATTAAGGAAATGTGTTTCCAGAGCCTTGGTACAGCTACTGAAAAGGCACTAGCAGGTCGATTGCTTGTGCCCATGTCACGGGCAATGTGGCCCATAGGTTAACATGAGGCTTACATGCTCACATCAGGGACAGGAGTTATTTATATATGACCTCTTGACTTGCTGTCTATCGAGGCTGCTTTGTAAGTTATTTTAGAGTTCATGCAAATTTTCCTACATCAGGTTGAACATCAGGGGCCTCAGTTCAGCTCATGTAAGTAGCAGCTGCAGAGCAAAGTTTCTGTGTGAGAGAATGTAAGTTTATGTTTTGTGTATCTGTTTATGTTGTAATCTCACCTGAGCTCATCAAAGTAAACTGCCTGAAACAGGAACTCATGAGTTCTGGTCCTTCTTTCAACATTCAAACTAAATGAAAAAAAAAACATCATTCTTTTAGATGATGTTAGTCAATATAAACCCCCAGTACAGAGTCCTCATATAATCTGCAGTCTTTTCTCAGTATCAACTGATTACTGCAGTGTGTGCAGTGTTTTGTTTAGTTCTGTTCAACAATATCTGTGGTCCACTGGATGGTAAAGACTGGCTATTACAAGTAGTGCATCTGAGAACAGTTTTAAAATAAATCTAATTCCTCTTTTTTTTGCTTCTCCAGCTGGTCCTCAACAAAAAAACTGCCTTGCCTGTACCTAAAAACAAACCTGCAATTCCCTACCCACATCAAAACATATATTTGCATTCTCTCTCTACAGTATGTTGGTCTCACAGGAGCCAGGTTGCAGTATCTTCAGTGTTACAATGAGTTTAACTGATTTTCTAAACCAGGGGTAAAAGAGGGCATAGATTAAAGGGTTTAGACAGGCATTAAAATCATACAAAGGTATCACAAATGCAGCAGCCAAAGCACTGAGCAGGTTATCTTGGCCTATAAGAGCAACACAATAAAATGGGCAGAGACATATTATAAACACAACTACAACAACACCAAGAGTCCTGGCTGCTTTAATTTCAGATTTTTTAGCTGATACCTTCATTGAACCCATCTGAGACCTCATGGCACGAGCTTGAGACACAGCCACCACAAATACTCTCATATACAGACTTACAACAACAGTAATAGGAGCAAGAAATGAAATAATAATATCTGCAAATTCAGCAAAGTAGCTGATAACAGGCATACACTGTCCAAAGCAGGAGTTTGACCTGCCTGGTTGTTCCAGGACATCCATCAGAATTAGACTAGCATAGATTATAGAACATGTCCAACACAGACAAACACATATTTTAACTCTTGATTGTGTGATTTTGGTGGAGTAATGTAGAGGATCACAAATAGCCACATAGCGGTCAACACATATGAGCACCATGATTCCTATTGAAGTAGAGGGAATGATATATGCTAGATACGTATAAACAGCACATATGAGATCACCGAGGTACCAGCAGCCGTCTATGACCATAATTGGAAACAACAGGAAGAGACCCATGAAGAAATCTGAGACAGCCAGAGAGAGGATGAGGAAGTTGGTGGGGGTGTGGAGCTGCCTGGAGAAGAAGACCATTTGGAAAAATTCCTTTTTTCTCAAAATTTGAAATAAAGTGATTATTATTTCCATTATCTAACTACTGAATTCTTATTACTGTGTAGAAATTTAATGAATAAATGAAATAGTTGGATACTTGAAGTGGGAGATAGAGATGATGACCAGCACATTGAGAGTTGCACTGAGCAGACAGACAGAGGACAGCAGAACATAAGTCAGCATGATCTCAAAGTGAGGACGTGTTGTCTTCACACAGGAGGCATTGAGGAGCTGTGGAAAACAGAGCTCAGTCTCCTCCGTGGTCTCCATCACCAGAGAGGAGAAACTGCTGAACTTTCTGACCACAGCTTCCTGTCATACAGCTGATTTATCTCTTTCCTCACCTCCCACCCCTTCTTCCTCCTCAGCTCTGCTGATGTTTTTCTCTTTATAGAGACTGAACCACTATGTTGTCTGTGTTCGTCTTAATGACTGTGGTCTGTGGCTATGTCCACTTTGAGTCATCCACCTGATGTCTGCTGTTTAAAGCTACAACCACATAAAAGTTGAATATTTTTTCCCTCTAGGTGATTCAGATCTGATCTTTTCACAGATATGTGAAGAAGTCTAATTGACTTTTTCTTATCAAAACTGGGCCACTTGCAAATATCTTTTACTAGATGCAATTCATCTCCAGTTTCTGACCATGTGACCACTAGTTAGGATTGGTTTTTCATGTCTCAGCTAATAACATTCCCATCATGATCAAAACTGCACTTTTTAAATCCATCAGTCGTCATTATGACATAAGCTGTATTGGGTTTAAACACTTAGTTCATATGGATTTTCTGTCAGAGGGAAGATGAGTTCTTGTTAGGTCTCTTCTGTGTCCAAGCTGACATGAGTCATGAAAATATCCTCTCTGGGGCTTTCTAAGGGTGACCCTTTGACTTCAGTTTTAGATGGGCTTAGATAATAGATGAGGCCTTTTAGTCCCCTGTCACTAATTAGGAAATTAACATGCAAGCACATAGGCGACTGCGATGTGTATTCCATTCACTGAATATAATGCAGTTTCAAGTTTACCATAAAACTTGTGAAGTGTCTTGTGCTGATGGAAAATTGTATTACTTCTGGTCCCACTGCTTTCTTATGCTTTTATTTTGATACTACTTCCTGTCCCCACCTCACCCTGACTCCCGGGAACTTTATTTCATCACCCACATTGGTTTCTCCTGCTTGTCATTACTCACACCTGTTTACAACAGCATATAGGCAGCTTCCAGATCATTCTAATCCATGTTCAGACTTTCCAGCAGTTTCTCTTGTGCCTGTCTTTCCAGCTCTGACCAGGGATCGCCTTGTTACCACTGAGTACTGACTAACCCCTCTGACTCGATTTATATTCTGTGCACCAACCTTTGGATCTTCCTTTCTGACCATGCTTTTCATGGAAATCTTGGATGTATGAGTTTGCTGGCTTTGACCCTGGATTGTATTATCGACCTGAAAGTAGTGATGTCCAATTGACACCATGACACCTGTATCGAACCACTTCATCATTTGTATTGAGTTCATTCATTCAATGGTTTGGTTTAGTGCCATCTGGTGAGGAAATAGTATGCAGCAGGACATTCATTCATTCATTCATTCATTTATCTTCTATGCCGCTCAGTCCCAAACGAGGTCCGGGGGGGCGGGTTGCTAGGATGGCAATATGTGCGTGTGTAACTAGGACAGTGTGTGAATAAATACAAGGGATGCAGAATCAATCATTTTTATTCCTAGCTGGCTCCATGGTGATCACACACCAGCAGCAATGATCATACCGACAGCAACTACACCAACCAACCCACATGTTGCGCATCATCTTGGGTGGCTTTATAGTACCCCTACAGCTATGCACCTGCTGACACCTGCAGCGAGATCTCATGTCGTGACACCGTATCGACGGTCTGAACTGGTCACGGGAGTCACTCAGCCAATCCCAGCCAGGAATCCGGCAAAGGTGTGGTACACCCTGGACAGGTCGCCAGTCCATCGCAAGGCCTGCAGCAGGACAATGTCTGAACTATGTAATGGGTGTAACTAAGCTTTGTGTGAATGATGTGAAAACGTTTGTAAAGATTGATTGGTCAGTCGGTCAAGTCTATGAACGTATGTTGTGTAGGTGGGAGAAGGCGTGCTTGGGGAAACAGAGGATGTGCTAGGATGGTAATATGTGCGTATGTAACTAGGACAGGGTGTGAATAAATACAAGGGGTGGAGAATCAGTCATTTTTATTCTTAGCTGGCTCCATGGTGATCACACACCAGCAGCAATGATCATACCGACAGCAACTACGCACACACCTACTACACCGACAAACCCACATGTTGGACATCATCTTGGGTGGCTTTATAGTACCCCTACAGCTATGCACCTGCTGACGCTTGCAGTGAGATCTCGCGTCGTAACACCATATCGACGGTCTGAACTGGTCACGGGAGTCACTCAGGCCAGCCGTTTCTGCGTCGGACGTCATCAGTCACGTGTCTTTTCAGCAACGATAGGCAGTGGTTTGTGGAAGATCCCTCTCCGAGCTCGAATCATGTATTGAGGCCTCAGTGTCAGATGACCATCACTACCTGAGAGTGTTACTTGTTTAATCAGACTCCTGCCTTGTGTATTGTTTGTGTCTGACCAGTGCGCTTATTAACGAGTGTAGTGGTTAAAGCAAACAGAACATAATCAGAATATGATCAGAATATAGCTAATAGTTAATACTAGTTAATGCAATCTGCTAGGGTGAACTTTTTGTTCCAGTGTACGGGTCTCTGCAAGGACGTCGGGCGCCAAGCTTCCTGTTGTTTAGCACAGTGTGCAGGGGGTTCCCAAAAATAAAGAAGTGTAACCAGGGTGGGGGCCCGGTTGGACGTCAAGATCTGGACATTCACAGGAAATGGGGAATTGGCATATAGTTAGCTGCAGAGTTGGTCAGGTGTGTGTGTGTGAAGATCCAAGAAGAAGACCAGACCGGTGACAGACAGCCTGACTTCCTCTGCAGAGACTCAGACTGACACAGGTGATTCTGTTTCTTGCCCTCTCAATCATAATCATAAAGTATTGTTCATCCATCCATTTTCCTCCGCTTATCCGGGACCGGGTCGCGGGGGCAGCAGTCTAAGCAAAGATGCCCAGACTTCCCTCTCTCCAGACACTTCCTCCAGCTCCTCCAGGGGAATGCCGAGGCGTTCCCAGGCCAGCTGAGAGACATAGTCCCTCCAGCGTGTCCTGGGTCTTCCCCG
>NW_018128432.1:12244-15914 GCF_001952655.1 Monopterus albus
GCTTCACACTCGGCTGCAAACCGCCCCAGTGCACGCTGGAGGTCCTGGTTTGATGGGGCCAACAGGACAACATCGTCTGCAAAAAGCAGAGACGAGATCCTGTGGTCCCCAAACCGGACTCCCTCCGGCACCTGGCTGCGCCTAGAAATTCTGTCCATAAAAATAATGACAGAAAGTATTGTTCAATAAATGATAATTGGCACTGCAGTGATTCTCCCTGTGTATTGATTTCCCATGACTACAGAACTTGGCGTTGTTGGTTGGTAGGAGCTGTTCAGAGAGGTCCGACACCTGGCAGTGGCTTCCTGAGCGCAGAGCTGGCTTTTCACAAGTGGCCACTGGAAAAGGGTAGGTTGCCTTTTTCATATAATTGATGAATTGTTCTTTCTGTGCCTTCGGAGTGCTGTGTTGAGTGCCGGTAGGTTTATTTTAAACCTGAACATATCTCCTGACTGGTTCTCCTTCAAGTATCTGCATGCATTGAAAAAGAAAAAAAAAAAGGGAAAAAGAGGGCTGGAGATAGAATCACCAGTACTGACTTTGACACTGTATATAGGACTTACTAACACTTGGCAATTAAGTAACTGTGTGAGTGTTATGGTTGGTCACCCTCACCAGGAGGGTGAGGGAGAACTGATGTAGGACTCAAGTGTGCTGACCCAGGTGCTAGTGAAAAAAAGGTGGTTTAATGGAAAAATACAAAGTAACAAAAATAATGTATCATAGCCCATGTACATACAGTATATAAGCAGCGTAAGGCAGAGATGGTGGAGGAGACCAGGACGAACAGGTGACTAGCAGGATTGCAGAAAACGAGAGTAGAGGACCAGGACAAGGCAGGCAAGTAGACAGGAGAACGGCAACAGGTGAGATGACAGGAGGGATACAGGAATGAGAAGACAGGGTTAGTGTAGCATTCGCTGTAGTGCTAGCCGTCCGGTACCTACAGCTGGGAGAATCACTGTCAGATACACATGGCTAGGAAAGTACGCCAGAGGTAATCACGGCATCGCTGTCAGATACACATGGCTAAGAAAGTTCACCAGAGGTAATCACGGCATCGCCATCAGATACACAAAGCAGGGGGAAGATCACCAACATGACTGGCCCTATCTAACACAAAACAAGAAAAAAAACTAAATTCTCGCCGTACGCTTACACTGTCTTACTTCCTCAACATGTCCGTGTCCAACATAATGCAATGCTCCGGCCACGACCGAGCGTCTGCCAGAGGGTTAAATAAGATAGGGAAGTCATTACACTAATGCGCCCCAGCTGTGCGCGACAACCCACGAATCACTAATTACAGAAAGCGACACAGCTGAGGTGCGGATCCCACAAAAAAGAGAGAGCAGGAGAAAGAAAAGAAAAAGAGAGGCAGGTCGCGCCGAGCGGACCTGACAGTGAGTGTGTTGGTTATTGTTGTTTTAAAAAAATTAGGTAAGAACTACAGCCAATTGGGTGTTAAAACTTATGAGATGACAGACCAGTTTGGAGAAGCTAAATCGTGAGCTATACAGTGCCTTGCGAAAGTATTTGGCCCCCTTGAACTTTGCGACCTTTTGCCACATTTCAGGCTTCAAACATAAAGATATAAAATTGTAATTTTTTTGTGAAGAATCAACAACAAGTGGGACACAATCATGAAGTGGAACGAAATTTATTGGATATTTCAAACTTTTTTAACAAATAAAAAACTGAAAAATTGGGCGTGCAAAATTATTCAGCCCCTTTACTTTCAGTGCAGCAAACTCTCTCCAGAAGTTCAGTGAGGATCTCTGAATGATCCAATGTTGACCTAAATGACTAATGATGATAAATAGAATCCACCTGTGTGTAATCAAGTCTCCGTATAAATGCACCTGCACTGTGATAGTCTCAGAGGTCTGTTTAAAGCGCAGAGAGCATCATGAAGAACAAGGAACACACCAGGCAGGTCCGAGATACTGTTGTGGAGAAGTTTAAAGCCGGATTTGGATACAAAAAGATTTCCCAAGCTTTAAACATCCCAAGGAGCACTGTGCAAGTGATAATATTGAAATGGAAGGAGTATCAGACCACTGCAAATCTACCAAGACCTGGCCGTCCCTCTAAACTTTCAGCTCATACAAGGAGAAGACTGATCAGAGATGCAGCCAAGAGGCCCATGATCACTCTGGATGAACTGCAGAGATCTACAGCTGAGGTGGGAGACTCTGTCCATAGGACAACAATCAGTCGTATACTGCACAAATCTGGCCTTTATGGAAGAGTGGCAAGAAGAAAGCCATTTCTTAAAGATATCCATAAAAAGTGTCGTTTAAAGTTTGCCACAAGCCACCTGGGAGACACACCAAACATGTGGAAGAAGGTGCTCTGGTCAGATGAAACCAAAATCGAACTTTTTGGCAACAATGCAAAACGTTATGTTTGGCGTAAAAGCAACACAGCTCATCACCCTGAACACACCATCCCCACTGTCAAACATGGTGGTGGCAGCATCATGTTTTGGGCCTGCTTTTCTTCAGCAGGGACCGGGAAGATGGTTAAAATTGATGGGAAGATGGATGGAGCCAAATACAGGACCATTCTGGAAGGAAACCTGATGGAGTCTGCAAAAGACCTGAGACTGGGACGGAGCTTTGTCTTCCAACAAGACAATGATCCAAAACATAAAGCAAAATCTACAATGGAATGGTTCACAAATAAACATATCCAGGTGTTAGAATGGCCAAGTCAAAGTCCAGACCTGAATCCAATCGAGAATCTGTGGAAAGAACTGACAACTGCTGTTCACAAACGCTCTCCATCCAACCTCACTGAGCTCGAGCTGTTTTGCAAGGAGGCATGGGCAAAAATTTCAGTCTCTCGATGTGCAAAACTGATAGAGACATACCCCAAGTGACTTACAGCTGTAATCGCAGCAAAAGGTGGCGCTACAACGTATTAACTTAAGGGGGTTGAATAATTTTGCACGCCCAATTTTTCAGTTTTTTTATTTGTTAAAAAAGTTTGAAATATCCAATAAATTTCGTTCCACTTCATGATTGTGTCCCACTTGTTGTTGATTCTTCACAAAAAATTACAGTTTTATATCTTTATGTTTGAAGCCTGAAATGTGGCAAAAGGTCGCAAAGTTCAAGGGGGCCAAATACTTTCGCAAGGCACTGTAAATAAGAGTGTCTGGTTTTGGGTTGGAATAAAAAAACTTTATGATAAGGCAGTAGAGCAAGATCTGTACTGCTTGTGGGTCTACAGCCGTTTGGAGCTCAAAGAGTAGTAAACCCATTTGGAAAAGCTAAATCATATGTTAAGTTGACTGGTGAAATTATAAGAGTATCTGTAAATAAGAGCTGTTTCCGGGTTGCAAGTGAGAGCGGACGTTTTTTCTGCTCCTCTTGTCTGTTCTGGGATTTTCATATCTGTTTCATATCTTCTACACCTTTAAGTTTTTGGAAAAATCTACATCTTTTGAGATGGTTCCTAAAGGGAAAAGAGCAAATAAATCTGAAGCATCTGCGGATGTCGAAGCTGAAGAGAATTTTGCAGCGGACTTGCTGGAGCTGAAAGTCATTTTGGATAAAGTGGAATACTTGGAAGCACAAACCAAGCGAAAAAACTTGATATTTGCTGGACTTGAAGAGTCAGCTGGAGAAAGCTGGACGGATGCGGAGGGTAAAGTTAAGGAGGT